>NW_027187372.1:18584273-18657295 GCF_028583685.1 Petaurus breviceps papuanus
TCTATCTATCTATCTATCTATCTATCTATCTATCTATCTATCTATCTGTCTGTCTACATTTACATATATGTATGTGTGTGTGGACATATATATGTATGTGCATATGTATATACAGATCTCTCTGTATGTGTATGTGTGTGTATACATATATACACATACCAACTACTGTGTACTCTTGCATCAAATCTAACAACAAACCATTAAAGATTTTGGAAAGATGAATACACTACTGTACTTTGTAGAGCTGTGGATTGATCCAACCCTTTGGAACATAATTTAAAATTATGCAAAAAATGATTAAAATGTTCATACTCTCGGTGAATAGATTAACAGCACATAGTCCAATAAAGCTAGTGACAAAAATAAATGTCTCACAAATACCAAAATATTTATATCAAGATTTTTGTGATATTTAATAGCTCAGAGGGCAGGGGGTTTGAAGTAGATGCCCAATTATTAAAGAAGAGCACATGAATTTTATCTGAATCAATGAATATGATGAATATAGAAAACCATGGGTAGGCAAATATGAATTACTGTTAAGTGAAGTAAACAGAACCAGCAAAATAATACTCTCAATGACTGCAAAAATGTAAATGGAAAACAATGACAAAACAATTGAAACTGGATGATGCAAAATTATAATAAACAAGCTTAAAGAAGAGTTATAAGAAAACATTTCTCCCTGTCCCCTTTATTTGCAGATTTGGGAAGTATGGTGTAGAATATTGCACATAATGTCAAACTTTATTGATGTGTAGGTTAATTTTGCTGAACTTAATTTTTTTCTTTGTTATAAGGGGTGGCTCTCTTGGATCTAATTTGGGGGAAGATATATTGACAATGTAGGTCCTGTAAAACAAGATCTATTTTAATCAGTAAGATTGAGTCACTTAGATTTCATATTTCAAACAAAAGTAAATAGTTCAGTTTGTGAACACTGAATAATTCCCCAGTTTCTACTACTCTAATTATGAGAAATGTAGAAATTCTCAGTCAATGAACCCTATGATAAAAACCAGTCCTTCAATTCCCTCCCTTGAGGTTTTTGAGCTGCATATTAAATCATTAACCTAACCATTTAACTGTTTAAAAATCTGATATTGTCACAAATCCCAAGAGTATGGAATGGTATTAATCATTGATGCCAAGATGATATTTTATCAGTCCTCATGGCAGGGTGGCAGTTGAGGTATGGCTACCAGGAAAACATGACTTCCTCCAAGGTCTTAGCAACATTAACTTACTTGTGTCTCCCTTCTTCCTCAGTTTAAGCATTTCTGAGATATAAGGGGAAAAAATCTTAAACTTGAAATCTTTCCTTTCTTGTTAATAATATTTTATCTTATCTCTCTCACCTCCCAATAATATGTTAAAATGATTCTTCGTTTTTGTTTTGGATTCCAAATTATATTCTTTTTCCCCTTCTCCCCTCCCTGAGATGGCAAGCTATCTGATATAGGTTATACATGTTCATTCATGTAAAACATTTTCATATTGGTCATTTTATACAAAAAGACTCAAAAAAATGAAAGGGAGATAGTGAAAAAAATAGTATGCTTCAGTTTTCATTCAGACTATCAGTTCTTTCTCTGGAGGCAGATAGCATATTTTATCATGAATGCTATTGTTGAGAATATCTAAGTCATTCAGAATTCATCATAAAATATTGTTGTTACTATATACAGTATTCTGGTTCTGCTCACTTAACTTTGTATCAATTCATGGAAGTCTCTGGGTTTTCTGAAAACATCCTGCTTGCCATGTCTAATAGTACAATAATATTCCATCACAATCATATACCATAACTTGTTCAACCATTCCCCAAATGATGGGCATTCCAGCAATTTCCAATTCTTAGCCACCACAGAGAGTTTCTATAAATAATTGTATATAATTAAGACCTTTTTCCTTTTTAAAGTACAAAACCACCTAGCAGTGGTATTGCTGGATCAAAGGGTATGCACCGTTTAATTGCCCTTTGGTCATAGTGCCAAATTAGTCTACAGAATGGTTGGAGAAGTTCACAACTCCACCAGCAGTACACTAGTGTGCCATTTCCCACATTCACTCCAACATTTTCCTAATTTTTTTTCATACAAGCCAATTTAATAGGTATGAAGTGGTACCACAGAGTTGTTTTAATTTGCATTTCTGTAATCAATATTGATTTGGAGCATTTTTCATATGACTAAAGAAAGCTTTGATTTCTTTATCTGAAAACTCCATGGTCATATCATTTGACCATTTATCAATTGGGGGAATGCCTTGTAATCTTATAAATTTGACTCAGTTCTCTATATGTTTGAGAAAAGAGGCCTTAATCAGAGGAGCTGCCTCATTTCCTATTTTTCTTTTAATTTTGGTTGCACTGGTTTTGTTTGTGCAAAAACTTTTAAAATAGCACATAATCAAAATTACCTATTTTGCATTTTGTAATGTTCTCTATATCTTGTTTGGTTATAACTTCTTCCTTTTGCCACAGATTTGACAGGCAAACTATACCATGAGTACCTCATTAGCTTATGGTATCAAACTTTATGTATAAATCATGTATACATTTTGACCTTATCTTGTTATACAGTGTGAGATATTGGTCTATATCTAGTTTCATACTGCTTTCCAGTTTTCCAAACAGTTTTTCTCACATAGTGAGTTTAGCTCCCAGAAGCTTGGATCCTCAGTTTTATCATGTACTAGATTACTATGGTCATTTGCTACAATGTTTTATATACCTAATCTATTCAGCTGATTCATCACTCCATATCGTATCTAGTTCCAGATTGTTTTGATAGTTATTGTTTTATAATATAATTTGAAATATGATACAGCTTGACTCCCAAGTGTTTTAGAATGTCTACTTGTTTTAAATGGAATTTGCCTTTCTTTTTCTTGCCGATGTTCTTTGTTAGAAAGATATAGAAAAGCTTATGATTTATGTGGGTTTGTTTTGTATCCTGCAACTTTGGTATAGTTACTAATTATTTCCACTAGTTCCCTAGTTGATTCTCTAGGATTCTCTAAGTAAATCATCATATCATGTGCCGAATTCTTCTCTGCATAGTTTTGGTTCTTCATTACCTATTCTAATTCTTTGAATTTTATCTTATTCTATAAGCTAGCATTTCTAGTAAAATCTTGAATAATAGTGATAATAATGTGCATCCTTTCCTCAAACTTGATTGCACTGGTAATGTTTCTAGCTTAACCCATTACAGATAATCTTTGATGATAGTTTTCAATAAATATTATTTAGCATTTAAGGTAAACTCCATTTATTCCTATGCTCTCTAGTATTTTAATAGTAATGGGAGCTGTATTTTGTCAAAGGTTTTTCTGCATCTATTGAGATAATCATGTGATTTCTGTTAATTTTGTTACTGATATGCTCAATTATGCTGATAATTTTCCTAACACTGAAACAGTCCTCCATTCCTGGTATAAATCCCATTTGATCATAGTGTATGATACTGATGATATAGTGCTGTAAACTCACAAGTATTTTATTTACATTTTGACATCAATATTAATTAGAGAAATAGGTTTATAATTTCTGTGTTTTGACTCTCCCTGGTTTAGTATCAATGTCATGTAAAAGGAATTTGGTAGGATTACTTCTTCATTTATTTTTCCAAATAGGTTATATAGTATTGGAATCAATTGTTCTTTAAATGTTTGGTAAAATATATTTAGTGTTGATATTACTTCATTGTCTATGATGCCTTTTAGCAAGTCATAGTCTCTTTCTGTATCTCTTCTTTTGTGGGGGATACAAGGCAATTAGGGTTAAGTCACTTGCCCAAGGTCACACAGTTGGTAAGTGTGTCAAGTGTCTAAGGTCAGATTTGAACCCAGGTTCTCCTGACTCCAGGGTGAGTGTTCTACTAACTGCACCATCTACCTGTCCCTGTATCTCTTTTAATTAAATATACATTTTTTAAATTTTTATTTTGTCTGAGACCATGATTATTACTTCTGATTTTTTTTTTGCTCCAGCTAAACATAACAGATTCTGTTCCAGGCCCTTACTTTTACACTGTGTGTCTCTATCCTTCAGATGTGTTCCTTATAAATACCATATTGTAGGATTACAGTTTTTAATCCATTTAGCTGCCCCCTGTTGTTTCATTGATGAGTTCATCCCATTCACATTGATATTTATAATTACTGTCTATTTCCCTCCATCTTACTTTGCCCTTTCTTATCCCTCTCTCTCCTCTCTCTCTCTCTTTCTCTCTCTCTCTCTCTCTCTCTCTCTCTCTCTCTCTCTCTCTCTCTCTCTCTCTCTCTCTCTCTCTCTCTCTCTCTCTCTCATCTTTAACCTGTCCCTTCTCACAAATGTTTTACTTCTTATCACCACCTTTCCTGATCTGCCCTTTTTCTATCAGTCCCCTTCCCTTTTTTTATTCCCATTCTTTTTTACTTCAGTATACGGTAAGATAGATTCTGTTTCCCACTGAATGTGTATTTTATTCTCTCTTTGAACTAATTCTGATAAGAATAAAGTGAAAACTTTTTTTTGGTCTTTTTTTTTGAGAGGAGAAGGCAGGGCAATTGGGCTTAAGTGACTGGCCCAAGGTCACACATATAGTAAGTCTTAAGTATCTGATTCTGGATTTGAAATCAGGTTCTCCTGACTCCAGGGGCACTGAATTAGAACTCACTGCAACCCCCAGCTGCCCCAAGGTTAAAACTTTGAGCCTCATCTTCCCCTCCATTATAAGAGCTCTTTCACATGTCTTTCATGTGGGAACCCCCATTCTATCAACCCTCCCTCTTCTCCCAGTGAAATCTTCTTCTTATCCCTCTATTTATTCATTTTTCTATCACTCTATCAAAGGCACTTTATATCTTTATTCTCTATGTATACTTCTTCTAATTGCCCATAGAGTAATAAAGGTCTTAAGGATTACAAATATTATCTTACCATATAAGAACATAAACAGTTTAACTTTATTGAATCTTTCATGTTTTCTCAGTCTTGTTTCTTTTTTACCTTTTTATTTTTCCCTTCAGCCTTGTAATTGAAGATCAACTTTTTAATTCAGCTTTGTTTTTTAATTAGGAATTCTTGAAAGTCCTTTCTTTCATTAAATACCCAATTTGTCCCTGAAGGATATATATATATATATTTTCTGGGTAGGTGATTCTTGGATGCAATCCCAACTCATTTGTCTTCTGGTATATCATATTGCAAGCAGTCCATTTCTTCAATGTGGAAAATGCTATGTACTATGTAATCCCTAACTGTAGCTTCATGATATTTGAATTGTTTCTTTCTGACTGCTTGCAGTATTTTCTCCTTGATCTGGAAACTCTGGTATTTGAATATAATGTTCCATGGAATTTTCATTTGGGGATTTATTTTGGACTGTGATTGGTGGATTCTTTCAATTTCTGTTTTGCCTTTTGGTTCTAGGACATCTGGGTATTTTCCTTAATAATTTCTTAAAATAATTTGTTGAGACTTTTTATTTTTTATATTTACTTTCAGGTAGTCCAATAATTCTTAACTTAGCTCTCCTGGACCTATTTTTCCAGGTCACTTGTTTTTCCAAAGAGAAAATACCGTGTTTCCCTGATAGTAAGACACTGTCTTATTAATTTGTTTGGACAGAAAAACACCAGAGGGCTTATTTTCAGGGAAGGGCTTATTTTAATGAACATTGACAGCAATTTTAATAAACAGGTAAATGTGAACAAAAAAATGTACCTTTATTCAATAATGAATTCAATAAAGAACAGGATGACTTGCTCACTGCTGCAGCTCCGATTGGATGCAGCTCGGAGTGCGGCGTGCGTTTCACGGGAGGGGGGGACCGTGCATACAGAGGGTACCGTAATGTAGCGTGTAGTGCAGGGGATCACCTTCACTACAGTAGCAATCTCAATAGGGCTTATTTTTGAGGGAGGGCTTATTTTAGAGGAATCTTACACAGTAAGGGGAGGGCTTATTTTCGGGATAGGTCTTATTATCGGGGAAACACGGTATACATTCACTCCATTTTTTATTCTTTTGAATTTGTTTTATTGTATCTTGATATCTCATGGAGCAATTAGCTTCCATTTACCCAATTCTATTTTTTAAGGGATTTTCTTCAGTGAGCTTTTGTACATCCTTTTATAATTTGCCAATTCTATTTTTACAGGCTCATTTTCTTCCATGAATTTTTTTATATCTCTTTCAATTTTTTGTTTTTCTTTTACCAAGTAGTTGATTTTTTTCCATAATATTCCTGTGTTACTTTTATTTCATTCCAAATTATTCTTCTATTTCGCTAATTTGCTTTTAAAAATTCATTGTATTCTCTTTTAGAAGTTATTTTTGGGTCTGAAATCAAAGTACATTTTTTTTTTCTTTGAAGCTTCACACTTGGCAAATCTGATACTATTGTCTTCTTTTGAGTTTTTGCCCTGAAACTTCCTGTCACCTTAGTAACATTCTGTAGTCAGGTTCTTTTTTTTTATGCTCATTTTTTCTGTCTATTTTCTGACAGTGTATTTTGATGTGAGAGTTGAGCTCTGAACTGTCCCAAGTTTCTCATTTCTCGGGCTTCCTGGTGCCAAGAAGGCAGAATGAGATAGGAATTCTCTGGAGCCCTCCCAAATTCCCCTCCAAACAACTTGAAAACTGACTCTGAACATAACTGGGAAGCAGCTTAGCAGGAAAAATCTGTCTTACTATGTTGGAGGAGAGAGAGATCTAAGAGGAGTAGCCATAGATTTCACAGCCAGGGAGTCAATAACGACGCTCCACGACTTGGGCCAATCCACTAGTAAGGTCCCACCCTGTGCCAGCCAGCAGATTAGAGGCAAACTAGAAGTCTGTGCATTACAGCCAAGTTGTATCCCAGTAGCTGCACCTAGCCTCAAGGCAGTAAAGAAGAGAAGTCTTTCCTCCATAGCAACCCTGCAACAAGTCTCCTGCCCCTGGGCCAGCTCAGCTGGGGTATCCCATACCCAGCAGGGGGACAATGCAGAGCCCCTTGCCAGCTCTACAAGCCAATAAGGAGGTTTCCCTTCCAGTGCAAGCCAGAAGTTAGGCACTGAGACCCAGTGAAAATTTGCAATCTTTCTGCATGGAATGGGTGAGTGTGTGAGAGCGGGAGAGTAATAATAATAATGATAATAATATCTTTGTTGTTTCTAAGGAGAGACCAGCAGAGATAGTGGAGACATGGGCAAATGGAATGTTCTAACACCGAGCAGAAATTAACTTTTCCTTTCTAATTCTCTTTTATCTACTCTAACTTAATTTTCACTATGAAAGCCTGCTTTAACAATTTATTCAGGCCAAACAATTAAACAACCAATGCAATAAAAGTATACCACTAAATGGTAGAAAGTGGGAAATACCACCCTGAGAATTTATAGTTAATCTATTAAGGATCTCTTTATAGATATATTATGACACAATAAAATTTCAAATATAGAAACAACCTCACAGTTCATTTAGTCTAATCCATACAGAAAGGAGAGCTTCCTTTACAATAATGCAATACCATCCAGTGTCTTGAAGACCTCTATTGGGGAGGAATCAATGCCTCCTAAAGCAGTCCACTATACATTTTGATCAGTTTAACTGTTAGGAAATTGGTTCAAAGAATTACATTTTATTCTTAGAAAAATCCATCCATTGTTCCTAGTCCTGTCTTTAGGGCCAAGTAGAGCAAGTTTCACCCCTCTTCCATGTTGTGACAGCACTGAAATATTTCAATTTTATCCACTTATTTTCTTCAGTCTAAATTTTCCTTTTTTGCATCACTAGAGATTTTGAACAGTCAGGTATTTCAAAGTATATCTAGTCCAAGTTCCTCTTTTTATAGATTGGAAAACTGAGGATGGGATCATTTAAGTAACTTGTCCAAGAACACACAGACAATAAGCATAAGATGTTAAAGTTGGACATAGGACCTCTCACTCAAAACCCATTGCTTTATAAGCTATATCAGAGTGCTTCCTTCCCGTGATATACATAGATAGATAGATAGATAGATAGATAGATAGATAGATAGATAGATAGATAGATAGATAGATAGACAGATTAGATACATATATACATATATACACAAGAGACACACATATGTCTGTATGTTTATGTATACATGCATGTAGGCAGGTGTATGTTTTATATATCTTCACTATTGGGTGATTTCAAGATGCTTTTATAAAAGCTGTTTTTACTTAATGCACACTATCTTAAATGAAATAATATTCTCTCTCCCTTTCTCTCTTTCTTCCCCTCTCTCCCTGCCTCCTTGTTTCCCTGTTTTTAATCGTGTAATGTCAATGATTACCAACAATTTAAGACCAGAAGAACCAGGTTAGAATTAAGAAGACCACAACATGCTGACAGCTCAGAGCAGTGTTTGCCAATTGGAGATGCATATGACCGAGTAATACAGAAAGATGCTCCTGGGCTTTGGATCTTAACAATGCAATTTAAAACTTTGGACTAACAGAAAGGATGGAAATGACATATGGAGTACAGAAGGGTGATTTTTCTTATCAAATGTGGTGAGTTTGCTCTGGCCAAATGCAATTTTAAATATTGACATGTTATTGTGATTCACTTACTTCTGACCAATGTATTACAGTTTATATTTGTACCACTGTAAGAAGTTCTGCTAACTACATTGTTCTTTGAAACACCACAGCACTACTGTAACAAGATCAATTGAATTTAATCTGATTATATAGAAGAAAGAGCTGCCCTGTTTTAACCATTACATAAGTAGCTTTTTCATTTTTTTACCTTATATAGATAGATATACACATATACATATATATGCACATATACGAACATACACACAAATGTATGTATACTATATTGTTTTATATATATTCATACACATGCCATATGCTATATATAAAACATTATTTGAAGAGACATATTTTTGTCTGAACAAAACTGATTTATGTATATATTAAATGAGTTTTTCTTTAAGATACAAAAATTATTTCAGAATAGGATAAAAAAATCTCTGTAACTCCATTTTATGCAATATGACAAGTAAGGGACTAGAATGGTATTTTGTATACTGGCATCACAGGAAGTTCAGTCTCTAGATGTTACAATCAAGGGGTTGCTTAATCATCTGACTTTCTCTTGATATCATACCTACAGTTAGAAATGTACATGATGGGAACTCCAGGGATCTCCTGGATTCTTTGTTTAAGGTCTTGATCAACTGTAGCTACAATATAACACTTGTGCTAAGTGACCCTCTGGACTAAGCAATCATCTGCATATGTTCCTTAGTGGGAGCATGGCAATTCATTCAAATTGTGAGTCCTTGGCAATCGTCAGGTCTACTTGGTACCTCTGCCCCAATTTTTCAATTTCAGCTATTACACAATCAGTTAGGAAGGGAATGCATTTGGCATATAAACAATACATCATTGACTGCACTAAGCACAACTTGATTTTGATGGAGAAAGTTGAAAAGTTTTTATCAACCAAAATGTAGTAAGGGAGTCCCAACTGTGAGTTATGTTGGAGGAAGAAACAGGATTGGGTACTAGAGAACTTCTCTTTCTTTGAGACCACTAGGATCTTTTTTCTCTTTCTTTTTTGATTTCAATTGATCTTTTTCTTTTAATCTCTCTTCTCATAAACTAAACATTTGCTTGATGGTTGCATATTTCCTTGATTTCTTTTATTGCCCCATGTTACTAGATGCCTTCACAGTTGGAGGTCTAAAGAGTGGCATACACTTTCTTGAAGGGACATTATAATTGACATCCTGAGTAACAGTATATAAGAGAAAAGAAGAATGTAGTAAAATTAGAGATAGACTATTTGCCCAATGAAAAATCTGTTTTGACCATATATAACTGCTTAAACAGTAGGCCATATTAATGAGAGAAATATTGTAAAAAAAAAGGCTAGTATTAATTTGTGAAAATATAATTTGGTATGTTTGAATAAGCCACCCTTTAAAGAACATGAAATCAAATGTTACCAGAAAAAGGTGAAGGCTGTATTTTAGTCCTCTTAGAAATAAGATGTGCTACTATAAAAGGACTTAGTTCTCTAGGCCAGCAAAGCCATAATTCATTTACTCTGAGGGAGACTAGAAATCAGAAGCATAGCAACCATCTGTTTAGACTTTCACCTTGATGAGGGAAATCCACAATAACTATGGATAAACGTAAAAACTAAGAATGCATATGAATTTACAGAAAGATCAGTATTTTAATCTAACCATGTATGTTAAACCCTTTTTAGAAAGAAAAGTTCTGCTTATCAATTAACTCAATTTTATTTTGTAGAAACATATATCCATGTGTTCCAGAGAAAAAACAAAACAAAACAAACAATGGGAGGAGATCTGATCCCTAAGGCAGGTAGTTCAGAAGGATGGCAAAGTACTGCTAGTGGCTTCCCTAGAAGCAATTGCTGGTCTAGCTTGTGGTAGCCTCATGGATTCCTTTGCTGATCTCCTCTTTGCCTTAAACAAACACTGCTTTACTTGCCTCAGTGTGTGGATCAAGTTGGTGATACAGCCTTGGGTAAACAAGTGTTAGGTGAAGGAGGTAAAAGAGTTTACACTGCTGTGTTGGGGGTCTCCGTGCCTTCTGACTACTGAGGGCTGTCTGAGGCCAAGTTTCTATACAATAAATCCCAAATATCTCCCTCCCACCCTCCCTGAAAACAAAACAAAACTCTATCAAGTTAGTTAAAACAAGCCCAGGAGCGGACTGTGGCTTAAATTATGAGCTTCTTATAGTAAAATCCAGGCTTAAACTGAAGAAAATAGGGAAAACCCATTGGATCATAGAGGTGCACCCCGAATAACATCCTTACGAATATGAAGTGGAGGTGATAAATCGATTTAAGGGATTGGGTCTGGTAGATAGAGTGTCTCATGAAGAGTCATACACAATATCATACAGGAGGCAGCAACAACAAAAAATATTCTGAAGGAAAGAAGAGAAAGAAGGCAAAATAGCTCTCTATGAGTCTTTACAAATAGCTGAGGAAAGAAGGAAAGTAAAAGGTAAAGAAGAAAGGGAAATACATATTCAACTAAATGCAGAATTCCAGAGAAGATCAAAGAGATATGGGTTTTTTCTTAAATGAGCAATGCAAAGTAATAGAGGAAAATAATGGGGAAGATAGATTTCTTCAGGAAAATTAGAGATAAAAAGGGAAAGTTTCAGGCAAAAAGTGTATTATAAAACACAAAAATTGTAGGAACTTAGCAAAAGCAGAAAAGATTAAGAAAAGGTGGCAGGAGTACTCAAAAGAAAGATGTTAACATCACTAATAACCAAGAAGGTGTGGTTACTAACCTAGAGCCAGACATTCTGGAGAATGAAGTTAAATAAGTGAACTCTAGGAAGAAATGCAATGATAAGGCTAGTGGAGGTGATAAAATTCCAGCTGAGCTATTTAAAATCCTAAGAGAAGATGCTGTTAAAGTACTGCACTCAATATACCAGCAAATTTGGAAAACTCAACAGTGGATAAGGTCAATTGGATAACTCAATTGGATAAGGTCAGTTATGTCCCAGTCTTAAAGAAGGGCAATGACAAGGAATGTTCAAATTACCAAATACTTGTGCTTATTTAACAAGTCATCAAGGTTATGCTTAAGATTCTACAAGCTAGACTTCAGCAATATGTGAATTGAGAATTATCAAATTAACTACAAAGGACATATCACGAAAGGTGCTATCAGCATCCAGAGAAAGAACTGATAAAAAAGAGTATGAATAGAAGTGTGTGTGTGTGTGTTGTATAATAGTAATAATTTATAGCGGTTGGGGAAGGAAAAAAGGAGAAAAAATAAATTTGTCTAACTTCATTATAGATTTGAAAGCTATAGCAAGTTGTACGTAATAGATTTTCAGTTTCTTGTGCAATTACTTTTTTTAAAAAAATTACCATGCTATGGCAAATGCTTTATTCTATGAATTAAAAGTAAAATTAATTAATTAAAAAATAAAGGAAGAGCAGGCTGGTTTTTGAAGTGACAGAGGAGCTAGAGACCAAATTGCCAACATTTACTGAATTATGGAAAAAGCAAGGGAATTCCAGAAAAAAAATGTCTACTTCTGCTTCTTTGACTACACTAAGGCCTTTGACTGTGGAGATCACACAAAATATGGCAGAATATTTTACTTGTCTCCTGAGGAACCATTATGTAGGTCAGAAAGTAACAGAACCGAATATGTGACAATTGCTTGGTTTAAGATTGGACATGGCTGCATATTGTTACCTTATTTAATTTATATGCAGAGTACCTCATGAGAAATGATGGGCTGAATGATTCAAAAGAAAGAATTAGGGCTGACATGAGAAATATGAACAATTTCAGATAATAGGCAATACCGCTCTGATGTCAGAAAATGAAGAGGAATTAAGATGTCTCTTGATGAGGGTGAAAAAGGAGAGATTAAAAGCTAATTTGAAGTTTGACATTGAAAAAACTATGTTCTTGGCCATGGGTTACAAAACTTTCTGGTAAATAGAAGGAGAAGAAATGGAAGCAGTGTCAGATGTTACATTGTTGGACTCAAAGATCACTACAGACAGTGACTGTAGTCATGAAAATGAAAGATGTTTGCTCCTTAGGAGGAAAGTGATAGAAAATCTTGACAACATTATAAAAAGTAGAGACATCACTTTGCCAGCAAAGGTTCACATGGTCAAAGTTATGATTTTTCCTGTAGTAATGTATGTCTATGAGATTTGGACTATATGGAAAATTGAACGCTAAAGAATTGACACTTTAAAATTGTGGTGCTGGGAAACACTTTTGAGCATCCCTTGGACAGCAAGGAGATCAAGTCTTAAAGAATAATACTTAATACTTAAATACTTAAAGAAATTAATTCAAGCTATTCACTTTATGATCAAATACTGATGGTCAAGCTCAAACACTTTGACCAAATAATGAGAAAATGGGACTTATTGGAAACGAGACTGATGTTGGGAGACTGAAGGAAAAAAGGAAGGGCATGACAGAAAAAGAAATCGATAGATAGTATCAAGGAAACAATGAAAATGACCTTTGACAGACTTTGGGAGATAGTGGACGATAGAAGAAACTGGCATTATATGATCCATGGGGGTCATAAAGAGTCAAACACAACTGAACATCATATTATATATGTTATGTAAGGCATGTTCATATGTATGTATGCATGTATTTGGAATATTTTATGACATTGAGCTGTAAGGGATCTAGGTGTCAAATAGTCAAAGCCACCTCATTTTATAGAAAAAGAAATTAAGGTCTGGGCACAGGCTTTAACTACTATGCTTAAGATTGCAAAAATAGTGAATGTTATAGACAATCTTTAAACCCAGGTTCTCTGACTTTGAATTAAACATTCTTTAAATTACACAATACTGCCTCTCTAACTGATGACAAGATAAGGTAACTTCTGCTCCCCCACATCTCATATAAAGTCTTATAATTTCAGAGATTTTTGGAAATAATTTAAATTTAAATTTAAAATTTTTAATAAATTAAATTAAATTAATTAAAAATTTAATTAAAAATTTAACTAATTGTTAAATTTTCAACATGAGCAGTTATACCTTAGACATTGACAAAATGATACAGTATGATCAGGAATTATATTTTTTATTTTTCTAGACTTAATAAAATGATGGAAAACATGTTAATTATGTAGATTAAACTTTTAAATGCTTTATGGGAACATTGCAAGAGAGCCATTTTTCAACATTTACCAGCATACCCCTGTCATTATTTTAAAATGTGTGTTTTATTTTTTACTTATGTTTGTGTGTCTGTCTTTCTATTCTTAGAGTCCAGTTAAAATGATGATGGGGGAGGTTGAGCCAGCTATTTTAGCAAAAAGGGACAGGGAAATTTTCTTACAAATTTAGCATAGGGAATTTTGCTAATCATACATTTGAATAATGATTGAGGTCTACAGGAAAACAAATATTTTATTTCATGAAGTAACAATAAGTTCATTTTAGAAAATTTTAGAGTATGTTCTAGTTTAAATGATAAATTATGCCCCCCCTCATATTGAAAGATCAAAATAAACTCCTTGAGACATAAATGATTTTAAATACTTTCCCTTTAATGATCATCATCATATGTGCCTCTGCCTCTGTCATTAGTACAAAAAAGATGTGTTTTTTTTATAAATTTATTTTAGTTTTCAACACATTTTCACAAGAATTTGAGTTCCAAATTTTCTCTCTATCTCCCCCCTCCCCCCACTTTAAGATGGCATGCATTCTGATTACCCCTTCTGCTAGTCTACCCTCCTATGCCTCTTCCCTTCACTTTCTTGTAGGCAAAATAGATTCCTATACCCCATTGCCTGTACATCACATCTGCCAGTTACATGTGGCATTTGTTTTTAAACTTTGAGTTCTAAATTGTCTCCCTTCTTCCCTCCCCAGTCACCTTCATTGAGAGGTTCAAAGATTCAAGAGATTCAAAATAGGTTATGCATATGTAGTCATGCAAAACACTTCCATAATAGTCATGTTGTGAAAGACTAACTATATTTCCGTCCAGCCTATCTTACCTCCCATTTATTCTATTCTCTCCTTTGACCCTTTTCCTTTTCAAAAGTGTTTGCTTCTGACTACCTCCTCCCCTAATCTGCCTTCCCTTCTATCATCCCCTATCATCTCCTTCCCCCTACTTTCCTGTAGGGTAAAATAGACAATTGATTGTGTATGCTATTCTCTCCTTTCGCCAAATGCTAAGAGAGCAAGGTTCACTCATTCCTTCTCCCCTTCTGCCTCTTCCCCTCCAATGTAAAACCTTTTTCTTGCATCTTTTATGTGAGATAACTTACCCCATTCTATCTTACCCTTTCTCCTTCTCCCAAGATATTCCTCTCTCACCCCTTAATTTTATTTTTTAGGTATCATTCCTTCATATTCAACTCACCCTGTTCCCTCTGTATATTTGCATATGTATATGCATATTCAGATGTATATATGTGTGTTTATATGTATACACCCCTGTATATATGTATCTATTTGTACATATATGTACATGCATGCATACATACATATCCACATATATGTGTATGTGTGTATATTTGAAAGTCAAATTTTCTATTCAGTTCTTGCCTTTTCTTCAGGAATCATTGAAAGTCCTCTATTTCATTGAATGACCATATTTTCCCCTAAAGTATTATATTCAGTTTTACTGGGTAGGCGATTCTTAATTTTATTCTTAGCTCTTTTGACCTCCAGAATATCATATTCCAAACCCTTCGATACCTTAATGTAGAAGCTGCTAGATCTTGTGTTATCCTGATTATGTTTCCACAATACTCAAATTGTTTCTTCCTGATTGCTTTGCAGTATTTTCTCCTTGATCTTGGAACTCTGGAATTTGGCTATAATATTTCTAGGAGTTTTCCTTTTGGGATCTCTTTCAAGAGGTGATTGGTGGATTCTTACAATGTCTGTTTTATCCTCTGTTTCTAGAATATCAGGGTAGTTATCCTGGAAAAATTATGTCTAGGCTCTTTTGTTTGATCATGGCTTTTAGGTAGTCCAATAATCTTAAACGTATTTCTATTGGATCTATTTTCCAGGTCAGTGATTTTTTCAATGAGATATTTCATGTTATTTTCTATTTTTTATTATGTTTTATAATTTCTTGATTTCTCATAAAGTCATTGACTTCCATTTGCTCCATTATAATTTTTAAGGAATTATTTTCTTCAGTGAACTGTTGGATCCCCTTTTTCATTTGTTCAATTCTGCTTTTTAAAGTATTCTTCTCCTCATGGGGTTTTTGGACCTCTTTTGCCATTTGGGTTAGGCTATTTTTTAAGGTTTTATTTTTTTCGGTAATTTTTGGATCTCCTTTAGTAAGCTGTTGACTTGTTTTTCATGACTTTCTTGCATCATTCTCATTTCTCTTCCCCATTTTTCCTCTACTTCTCTTACTTGATTTTCAAAATCCTTTTTGAACTCTTACATGATTGTAAAGCCAATCACAAGCTGCTCTCATGAGGACACGAGGACTCTCATGTGAATAACTTTAAGGATATAATCACATAGCATAGTGGACTGTTTATTTATTCAGCAGTAAACTAAAGCATAACATTTAAAAAACTAAAGCACAACATTTACAACAACATAACATAACAACTTATTGCTAAGGTGGCCGCATAATCTGAAACATGCACCCCTAGGTCACAGTAAATCACAATCTCCTCAGTCAATGCAGTGTCCAAGAAAAGCCTTCCTTCATTTTGACATGAGGCTGGCTTCCAATCATCCTTAAGCAGTAGCAAAAAGTACAAACACCATCCACCCCTTGGTCAAGTAAGTCACAATCTCATCAATCAAAACAAAGTGCCCAAGTAAAGTTCTCTTTCATGTTACCTTGAGGCTGACTTCCAAATTCTACAACTACTTTTCCTCTCCTTCCAGGGACTGACTACTCTCCCAGCTCTTGCCTTGATACACATGTAAGCAGCTCTCTTCTTGGTTCCATATCTCAGCTTACTGCTCCACTCCAAGCTTTTTTGAAGTTTTTGTTCCTAGGAAGACAAAGCTTAACAGGGCTACAACAATATTTATACACATTGCCGGCACCATCATCTCAATTCACTTTCTGTCTGACAAAGTAGCACAAATCAACAGACAATGCTTCTGTATGAAAAATCAAACAGAAATCAAAGTAAAGTCCCAGGACTTTTGTAACAGAATAAAAGTCCTCCTTCAGGACTTTTCTTCAAAAACAACAGACAGGGTGCTTTTGTCTGACAGACCAACAGATAAGAGTGCTACAGAGTGCCAAAATCACAAGTATTCTTCCTCTCAATTTTGCTGGGGCTTTTCTCTGCTCTGCTCCTTCTTGTTCTTCCCTTCTGTTTCACCCATTCATCAAGCTCCTCTCACCATGGGCTCCATGTGATGACATTAGGCCTATTAAGGGCAGGAAAGGCCTTAGGCCTATTAAGAGTAATACAATCTACACTGTTTCCAACAAAGACTTTTGATACAATCAAAGGTGAGGCTCAAAGGTGCTGTTTGAATAGCTGAAATAAGCAGCAAAGTACTACTTTGCTTGCCATTACAATGACCTGTGATCAATTCATATTTTTCTTGGAGGCTTTGGATGTAGGGACTTTGACTTTGTTTTCTTCTGGTTGTGTTTTGATCTTCTTTGTCACCAAAGTAAGATTCTATAGTCAGTGTTTGTTATTGTTGTTGTTTTTTATGCTGTTTGCTCATTTTCCCAGCCAATTGCTTAACTATTTAATTCTTTATTAAGGTAGGTCTCTGCTTCCAGTGTGGGAGGAGGTGGGGAGGGGTTTATTTACCCAAGCTTCAGGGGATTTATGCAGCTGTTTTCAGAAATATTTCTTGGGACCTGTAAAGTTTCAGTTCTCCCAAGGTGGCATAATCAAAGGAGAGGTGTTTACTCCTTTCCTGGCCTGTGCTCTGGTCTGTGAGTGACCACAAACTCTTTTCTGCCTTGGAACTGTGAGGAGGATTCCCTCTCCACCACAGCCATAAGCTCTGCCACACCAGTGCTCCTCTTCACCCCAGGACCATCACCAAGGACTGTGACTCAGATACAAGCATGGGCAAAGCAAGAGAATCCTGCCTCAGCAGCAGCCAAGAGATCCCTACAATTCCCCTTTGATCAATTGCTTGGTCTCCAAACCATCTGTGGGCTGGGAGCTCTGGCAGGAGCAGCTGCTGCTGCCCCTGCTGCCAGCTCCACTGCCCCAGGGTTGGAGCCAGACCATGCTCCTCTCTCACCCAGGGCTGATAGAGTTTTCCCACTGACCTTCTATGCTATTTTTGATGTTTGTGGACTGAAAAGTCTAGAAACTGCCACAATTGACAGTGATTTAGTATCCTGAAGCCTACTATAGCCCTGTCTTTGCCAATTCACACTGGACTTCACTCTACTCCCAGCCCAGTGTGATTGACCCTTCCTGTCAAACTTCCAGCCTATCTTGGACTAGAGATTTGTTTCACTCCATCATTTTGTGGTTTCTACAGCTCTAGAATTTGTTTAGAGTAATTTTTACAGGTATTTGGGGTGGGGGGGTCAGGGGACAGCTCAAGCAAGTCCCTGCTTTTACTCTACTGTCTTGAGTCTGCCCCCTTTGTTATTTTTAATAAACATTTATGTTTGTATGTGTCCCTTCCCCCATGTAGGATATTTTTGCTGAAGCTATAAGCGTGTTACTTCCTGGCAACAAAACCAAAAAACAAACAAAATAAAAATTATTTTTTCCTGAGAAATTACATTTCTATGTAAGAACATAATCAAGAAGGATCCAATGAAAATTTTAAAATAATAATTTGATAAATTAATAACATACCCTTGTCTATCTAAGCACATACTTATGATTTTGACTTTGTTTTAAGAGTATAATGCATTGGTTATTAAACTTACCATTCATGCTTCATAAATATATTTAGAAGAACATTATATCATACTGAAAAGGAAACCATTTATTTAAAAAATATATTAAGGCTATATATATAAATTATCAGGATATACAATGTCCCATTTCTATAATATTGTTCTAATACAACACTTTCATGAATGTAATTTGTCATTAGTTTTTCCTAATCTCTTTCTGAATAGTTCCGTAAGGCCTTGCATTCCTCTTTTTCATGGAACCAGGGCCTACCCATTGAAGTAAGCCAAATAATGGTCAAACTACAGGTTCATAACATGACTGGAGTAGGGGTCTACTAGGGATCAGCAAAAAGGGTATGAACATTTTCCAGGAAGTTTTCAAGTACAATGTGCTTTTCTTACTGATTTTCATCTTAATGTTTCATTTCTCTAGTTGTCCATTACAGTGTTTTACTGTGATAATAAAGCACTCTGAAGTCTTGATCTGCCTTTAATTGTTGACAGTGTTCATTCTCTCAAAAGGAAAGAGATCCTTGAAAAGCTTGAAAACTGCTGGCAGTATAACTCCGCTATCAATTATTCGCATTAATCAAGTGAACATAGCCTCTATACTGGAGGTCGGCATCATATTCCATAGCTTAAAGACCTGGCTTGTTGGGATTCATTTGCCAAATAATCCTTCTTATATCTTGAAGTAAACAGTATATAATTCCTTTAATGAGATGCCACCTAAACCTAAGACAACAGAGAAGTTTCTTGGGAAATATAAGTCATCACAAGGCCAGGATACATGAAAGAAACCAGGAAGACCTAAAGTTTGAAACTTTCAGACACTTCCTAGCTGAGTTGGCCTGGAAGCAAACTACTTAGTCTTTCTAAGCCTCTGTTTTCTCATCTACAAAATGAGAATAATATGATAATAACTACCTACCAGCTAATTGTTAGAATATAATAAACTCCCATATGCTAAAGTATGTTGCAGATGTTAAATTAACATATTAATATGTATTATTATCTGTCCATAATAGAAATATTTTACAAGGAAAAATCCTGTTTTAGGTCACAGTTGTCAATGCTATTCAATACACTGTTAGACTGTGATATTAGACACACAGTCAGCAGACTGGTGTTGTTTTTTTTTGTTTGTGTAACAAAGTATTAGCTGTAAATTATATCTCTGTTTCCAAAGTTAGCAGCCCATTCCTCTGTTGTATTTTTCTTATTGGCCTTTAATCCTAACTGCTCTACTGATTATCTAGGTGGCCTTAAGCATGCTTCCTTCTGGTTTCACTTGTCTCATCTAATACATGAAGATGTATTAGACGTCCCTTTTAACTCTAAATCAGGAAGACTATCTTCCTGGAGCCAAGATGGCAGAGTTAGCAGTAAATCACTGTAGCTCTCCCATGTTAACCCATTCTCACCCCAGAACATAGCCTGGAACAACATAGCAGAGACAATAGAAAGATGAAGAGGAGCAGTCTTTTAGCATGGGAGACTTAAGGATTAGAAAGAAGGGTAAATCTCATTTGGGTAAAAGGGGAGCACGTTCCAAAACAGGAAACATCTCGACAAGTCATCAGCAAACCCTACCTCAGAAAACCAGAAAGAGATCCTGAGCCCCAGTGTGGTAGAGTAGGACAACACCACCACCAGGACCTCCCACATCTGACATGTGCCTTAGCATAGCTAGGGGAACCAGCAAACTCCAGGTTGAAGAACCACCATGTGTTTCAGCATAGCCATGGATTGGCAGGCATCCTTCAGCAACCAGATCTCCATGTACTTTAGCATAGCCCAAGGCAAACAGGCATTTTTCAGGGATCAGATATCCATGTGGTTTACAGTTTAGCTTCCAGGGAAACACAGGAAAAACACACCTGGGCTCAGTATATACCAGACACTACCACTAGGACCCAAGATCAGCACCATGTAAGCTGCCAGAACGCTATAGGCTCCAGCTGCCAATACCTGAGGGCTTAACACACAAAACCAGGGATCAGGCACCTGGCCCCCAGTACAAGAAATTTGGGAGAGTGCACCCTCTTCTCCAGCAGAAAAGCTCAACTTTAAAAACCATAAGATAATACTAATGATAACAAAAAATAATAAAAAAAATGAGCAAGAAGCAAAATGAACATTGATCATAGAGAGTTACTATGGTGAGAGGGAAGATCAAAACAGAAACTCAGAGGACAACATTATTAACATATCAACATTTGAAATATCAAAGAGTAATATGAAGTGGTTTCAAGCTCAAACAAGCCTTCTTGGAAGAGTTCAAGAAGAATTTTAAAAGTCAAATAAGAGAGGTAGAATAAAAATTGGGGAAGTAAGTGAGAGGTATGGAAGAACTTGGACCCCATCTTTCAAGACATTATCAAGGAAGGCCAGTTATTTCTGGGTGTGGTGCTGAGTATCTGAGCCCGGATTTGATCCAGGTCATCCCTACACTGGAGCCGGTGCTCTTACACAGCCAGTTATTTCTGGGTGTGGTGGTAAGTATCTGAGCCTGGATTCAATTCCAGGTCATCCCAGGTCTGGGGCCAGTGCTCTTACTCGCTGAGCCACCTGGCTGCCCCTAAGCAATTGGGATTAAGTAACTTGCTCAAGGTTACATGGCCAGGAGTTTCTGGGTGGGTGCTAAGTGTCTGAGCCTGGGATTCGATCTCCAAGTCTTCTCAACACTGGAGCCGGTGCTCTTACTTGCTGTGCTACCTGGCCGCCCCTCCTTGATAATGTCTTGAAAGATGGGTCTAAGTTGTTTTTTTATTATCATTGCTTTCAGGTAGTCCAATAATTCTTAAATTTTCTCTCCTGGAGAGATTTTCCAGGTCATTTGTTTTTCCAATGAGGTATTTTACATTTTCTTCTGGTTTTTTTTTCATTCTTTTGATTTTGTTTGACAGATTCTTGATGTCACAAAGAGTCATTAACTTTCACTTGCCCGATTCTAATTTTTAAGGAATTATTTTCTTCATTTAGCCTTTGTATCTCTTTTTCCATTTGGTCAATTCGACTTTTTAAGGAATTGTTTTCTTCAGTCAATTTTTGTCCTTGATTCAGTTCTCTTAATAAGTAAATAATCAATCAATCAATAAAGCTAAGAATTGATTTTATGGGGGGGAATCAAAACAATAGTTAGGTTCATTTTATAAAAAATCAATTATAATGGTTAGGTTGATTTTATAAAAAGAAAGAAGAAAATCAAATTATCATTACCAGAAATGAAAAGGGTGAACCCACCACCAAGGCAGAGTAAATTAAAACAATAATTAAGAGCTATTTTGCCCAACTGTAGGTCAATAAATCTGACAAGCTAAGTGAAATGGATGAATATTTACAAAAAGAATATAAATTGCCCAGATTAACAGAAGAGGAAATACAATACTTTAAAAGCCCCATTTTAGAAAAATAAATTGAATAAGCCATCAATGAGCTTAAGACAAAAATCTCCAGGGTCAGATGGATTTACTAGTGAATTCTACCAAAAATTTAAAGAACAGTTAATTCCAATACTATATACAATACCTTTTTCTCATTGGAATTGGAAAAAAATAAGTGGAGTCCTACCAAATCCTTTTTATGATAAAAATAGGGCACTGATTCCTAAACTGGAAAGAGTCAAAACAGAGAAAGAAAATTAGAAACCAATTTCTCTAATGAATATTTATGTGAAAAACTTAAATCAGACATTAGCAAAGAGATTACAGCAACTTATCATGAGAATAATACACTATGACCAAGTGGGATTTATACCAGAAATGAATGTCTGGTTCAACATCAGGAAAACTATCAGCATAATTGAACATATCAATTAGAAAATTAACAGAAATCATATGATTATCTTAATAGATGCAAAAAAAGTTTTTAACAAAATATAGCATCCATTCTTATAAAAAAAATACTAGAGAGCATAGGAATAAATGGAATTTTCCTTAAAATAACAACTAATATCTTCAGTAAGCATTGTATGTGATGGGGATAAACTAGAAACATTTTGAATAAGATTGGTAGCAAAACATCACCACTGCTGTTCAATATTATACTAGAAATTGTAACCTTAGCAAGAAGAGAAGAAAAAGAAATGCAATGAATTTGAATAGGTAATGGGGAAACAAAGCTATCACTCTTTGAAGATGATATGATGGTATTCTTAAAGAATTCTAGAGAGGTGGCTAGGTGGTGCAGTGAGTAAAATGCTAGCCCCAGAGTCAGGAGGACCTAAGCTTGGTTCCAGACTCAGACACTTAACACCACACAAAAATACTAGCCGTGTAACATTGGGCAAGTTACTTAACCTCAATTGGCCTCCAAAGGGCAAAAAAGAAAAAGAATCCTACAGAATCAACTTTAAAAAAACTACTGGAAATAACAAATTTAAAAAGTTGCATGATTAAAAAAAATAAACTATCAGCATTGCTATATATTACTAAGAAAGCCCACCAGCAAGAGATAGAAAGAGAATTTCCATTTAAAGTAACTGCAGACAATATCAAATATTTAATGGGAGTTTACCTGCCAAGACAAACCCATGAACCATATATACACAATTACAAAATACTTTTTACACAAATAAAGTCAGATCTAAATAACTGGAAAAAAGTTGCTCAAGAGTAGGCTGAGCTAATACAACAAAAATGACAATTCTACAAATAAAACTACCAAAAACTATTCTATAGTGCTAGAAAAAATAGTGGCAAAATTCATCTGGAAGAACAAAAAGTCTAGAATATAAAGGGAATTAATGAAAAGAAATTTAAACGGTGACCTAGACATTTCAGATCTAAAGTTGCATTATAAAGCAGCAATCATCAAAAACATTTGGTACTAAGAAATAGTGTTGAATGAGTAGAATAAGCTAGATACACAATACAAAGTAGCTAAAGACTATAGTAATCTACTGTTTGGAAAACCCAAAGACTCCAGCTTCTGGGATAAGAACTCAGTATATGACAGAAACTACTGGGAAAACTAGAAATTAGTATGGCAGAAAATAGGTATAGACCAACATCTTACATCATATACCAAGACAAGGTCAAAATGGACACGTGTTTTATTCATAAAGGGTGATACCATAAGCATACTAGAAGAGCAAGGAATAGTTTACCTAGCAGATCTCTAGAGAAGGGAAGATCTTTGACCAAACAAGAGATAGAGAATGTTAGAAATGCAAAAATGAATAATTTTGATTACATTAATTATTTTTAATTATACAAAGTCAATGCAACCAGCTGGGAAATAATTTTTATAGTGAGTGTCTCTGATGAAGGCCTCATTTCTAAAATATATAGAAAACTGAATCAAATTTATGAGAATACAAGTCACCCAATTGAAAAATGGTCAAAGTATATGAACAGGCAGTTTTCAGATGAAATAATTAAAACTGTCTAGTCATGTGAAAAAATGCTCTAAATAACAATTAATTAGAGAAATGCAAATTAAAAGAACTCTGAACTGTCTTATGAACTTTTCCTTATCTGATTGGCTAATATGAAAGAAAAAGAAAATTGTAAGTGTTGGAGAATATGTGAGGAAATTGAAACACTAATGCATTATTGATGGACTTGTGAACTGATCCAATCATTATGGAAAGCAAGTTAGAACTATGCCCAAAGGTCTTCCTTTGATCCAGCAATACCATTAATACTTCTGTATACCAAAGAGATCATAAAAAGAGAAAAAGGCACATAAAAAATATTTACAGCAGCTCTTTTTGTGGTGGCAAAGAATTAAAAATTGAGGACTTACCCATTAATTGGGGAATGATTGAACAAGTGATATATGAATGTAATGGAATACTATTGTGCTATAAGAAACAATGAGTAAGCAGACTTCAGAAAAACCTGGAAGGATTTATATGAACTTATGCTGAGTGAGGGGAGAAGAACCAGAAGAATGTTGTACACAGTTAAAGCAAAATGGTGTGATGAACAACCATGATAGATTTAGCTTTTCTCAGCAATACAATGATCTAAGACAATTCCAAAAGATTTACAATGGGAAATGCTTTCTACATCTAGAGAAAGAACTATGGAATCTTAATACAAATTGAAGCATACTATATTCTCTTTTATTTCTTTCTTGCACTTTTTTGCTTTTTTCATATCCTTCTTTCACAACACACCTAATGCGAAAATATGTTTAATATGATTATTCATGTATAGCTTTATCAGATTTCTTGCTGTCTTGGGGAGGGGACAGCATGGAGGGAGAGAGAAGAAACTGCAACTCAAAATCTCATAAAAGTGAATATTGACAACTATCTTTACATGTATTTGGAAAAAAATAAATATTAAGCAAAAGGAAAAAAAAAACACAGGGAGAGCATAAGTTTGTGTTTGTTTGTTTTCTTTTATTTCCCCAAACATCAGGCCAGAATCTACCTCTTGGATACTTCCATCTTACTTGTGGATCCAAATGATTTTCATCCAGTTCTGACCCACTGGGACAAATATATGCTTCTCCTGGTATTATTCCCTTGCCTAAGACATGCACATAGCTCACCCACAGTTATTGCCTGATCAACCACTGTAAGTTTAGCAAGAGAATCCAGAGATCATAAATATACCTAAAGGGCTGCTTTCTCTTCATTTATTGATTTAAATTCAACAATAAATATTGAGAGGACTATGAAGTTTCCATGAATGCTTATATTTATACATACATAGTCATCTGAAGTATATCTGCATTTTTTGAAGAATTAAAAAGGGTATCGTCATGAAAGTGGAATGATAAATTATAAGACCGATATTTTTGGACTTGGAATCCTGGCTTATATACTCTACATCACACTGATAGACTCCTTGCTAGTTCTGGGAATTCTGGCCCTGAATAAGACTTTTTGGGCTACTCATAAAATACAGTTCTCTGGTTGTGTCAGGTCTGTATGAGACACTCCCTCCTCTGCCCACATGAATAAAATGAAAAGAATGAGCGGGTTCCATGTGAATTGCTTAAAAGAAATGAGCCATGTTGGTGAAGGAGAAGTCCTGCCAAAAGCTGGAATTAAAAGCAATAACCAATGGCTAATAGAATTTGACCCATTGTCTCTTATTTATTCATTTCCACTTTCTTGCCTTTCTTTACAATGAAGATACTAGTTACATCTGTGACTATTTTCAAAAAATGTGTTGGGCCACTGGACATTGAATTGAATCTGAGAAATTTTAAGTTATTTGTGGAATCCTATCACTGAACTCTTTTGCATTCATGATTGTAATCATGTTAATGTACATATTTAGGAGAGAACTAACTATATAACACAGGCAAGCTAACCATTTAACACAGGTACCATTTACTTCTAAATTGGGTCTGTTTTAGGTGGTTGAAGATGATTATCATCGTTTAGTGTCAATGTTCTTTGTATCCTCAAAGGATACTAAGGCTCTTTTAGTGTCAATGTTCAGTACACCAAATTTTGTTGAAATTCTGCATCTAATAGCTTAGGTTGTTCTTTCTCCAAGCATCTTCAATCACAGTGAAGCAGTGGACAAGTTTTTCTTCCTATTCAATGTCTATAAGAAAAAAAGGAAGTGACTGTTGTCCTCTCTGCTTTTCTGTAAATATTCAACAAGTCCACAGACATTTATCAATCATATTCTTATGTGCCAGGCACTACACTAAGCCCTGGGAATGTAAACAAAGGTGAAAACCCTCCCTGTTCTCAAGGAGCTCCCATTCTAATGGAGAAGGTAACATGCAAGAAAACTATGTATAGATAAGATATACACAGGAATCATTAGAGATAGTCTCAGCAGAGAATGCACTGGTATTAAAGTGGATTAGAAAAGGCTTCTGTCAGAAGATTGTATTTTAGCTGAGACTGGGATGTAGCCAGGGAAGCAAAGAGGCAGAAGAAAGGAAAGAAAGCATTCCAGGTATGGAGGAAAGCCAATGAAAATGCCTAGTTAGAAGGTGCTTAGTTTAAGGAAATGAAGAAATAGCATTAGATATCAGGAGACTCTTAGAATGGAGGAGGGGAACTTTTTGTTATTTGTTTTCTGGAAGAAAACCATTTTTACTCAATTTAAGTGTTTATCACATCAAAACCATCAATGTAGGCATAATTTAAGTGACCACACAAACTATTTTACAAAATTCATTGAGTCATACACAACTGAATTTTTTAAATCGTCAATATTCTACAACTTAAGTATACCTTTAAAAACCTTCTATGTACAATTATTCAACAATTGTCTGATTGGTTTATGACTGAAAAATCACAGCCTTTGTTAAACTGTCCTCACCGACCTACAAGAAGTGTTAGCATAGAGTAATTTGTATTCTTACTTCAGGCAGGTGTAGACATCACCTTCAAATAAATACCTTATTATTCCAGAAACAAACAGATGCTACAGTTAGGAAACTTTAGTTTCCAGCAATGAATTAAGTAGAAAGTTGATTTTTCTTTGTTTCTTGCATGACTCAAAGAAAATGCTTAGTAGATGCTTGATAATTGATTGATTGGTTGAAAAAAATGTTGGAACCGGGGCTGCTAGGTGGCGCAGTGAGTAAAGCGCCGGCGCTGGTGCCAGAGTCAGGAGGACCAGAGTTCGGTTCTGGCCTCAGACACTTAACACCCATACAAAATAACTAGCTGTGTAACCTTGGGCAACTTACTTAACCCCAATTGCCTTCCAAAAAGCAGAAAAAAAATTCTGAAACTGGAAGCATTCACTATTTCTCTGTGTACATGTATGTACTTTGAATAAGCAAGCGATGCAATAACCAAAATGTTCTTATAATTATTTATAGCAATAATTTTCTGTAATTTTTTCCCCTGACACCTATGCCATGTCACTCAAGCCCCATCTGAATTTAAATAAAATTCCATGTATTTTTAAAAATTATCTGGATTCAGGTTTCAATAAATTACTGGCCCTGAACCCACTGTTCAGGCAAAAGGGCTTAACTCAGTGTGTAGCCAATGTGTTTCAAATTAATTCAACTCAAGTATTTATAAGGCACCTTCCATATTCACAGGCCTGTATAAGGCTTTGGATATAGAAATACTGCCCTAAATAAGCTTAGATTAGTTTAATGTACTGACAATCTAAATGATTCTACTGAATTAATAATAGCAACATCTGTCTCTTCTGCTACCATATTGATTTATTTTAATCATCATCTAAGAACATATCACTAAACCACAGTCACAATTCTGTATCTAGCAAGCTGGATAAGTGAACTTTCCAGAGAGTGAACTTTAATTTATTTATGCAAAAAAAAGAAATTGGAACTCTTTTATTAATCAATTTAAAAAGGACCAACAATGTTCTTTTCTTTCTGAAGAGTATGCTTATTATAAAAGTTCAATTCAATCAGAGTCAATTGAGCAAGCATTTATTAGCATTCTACAGGTCATTGTGGTAGCATTGAGGATACAAAGACAAAGACATTTACTGCCCTCAGGTGCTTACATTGTGCTTAAATTGATTTTTTTTAACAATCCATTGTGAATATCAGTTAGGATGCTATGCTATATTTGTAGTTTTTCCTATGAATGTAGATGGAGATGGTATGGGCCAGTAAGATTCAATAGATACTGATGCCTGGAATCACTTTAGAACGTGTTCTCTTAATATCCTTCTCATCAACATTTAATTATCATCTTCCTAATAAAAACTGAAGTGAAGAAGTTTGTGGGAACCTCTAAGATTATAATAACATTTCAACTCAATTAACAGTTACTAAATGCTTAGTATATGCCAGGTAATGGGTTAACATGTGTAACTTTCTAAAATAATTTTTTGATGTGTGAAGTATAGTATCCATTCTCATTACAAGAATTCCTGTTAGCCGACAAATTCTTTTTGGTTAGAAGAAGATGGTAATTTTTTTTTTGCTTTTTGGAGGGCAGTTGGGGTTAAGTGACTTGCCCAAGGTCACATGGCTACTTTTTGTGTTAGGTGTCTGAGGCTGGATTTGAACTCAGGTCCTCTTGACTCCAGGGCCAGTGCTCTATTCACTGCCCCCTAGCCACCCCGAGAAGATGGTATTTTGTGAAAATAAATAAATAAACAAACAAATAAGAAAATAGCTCAAATACTTCCTAACTCCTCTTAATGCTTGGTACTCAGTATAATTCTTACAAAAGAATTTTTGTTGTTGTTACAAAAAGTAACACTTGTATTTTTAATTTTTTAGATCTTATATAAAATCTGCACGATTCATCAACTTTCTCAAGAAATTATCCTCTGTAAAAAGATTTCATTTTTGTAACAACACGAATAATACTGTGGTCCATAGGATAAATCCATCAGGTAACAGTGAAAGTCAAGAAAGTAATAAAAATGTGACCAGGCTCTAACCTTGCTTCCTCTGGGTGAGCTCTATAATTTCCTAGCAATCTAACACTAGTGCTATCCTCAGGTAAGCCTTTAGGTAGACAGTAATCTTTCACTGAAAGTACAGGTATCCAGGGTGCAATGTGCAGAGAATATAGATGGTACAACAAGATGTATGACTTTATTTTTTTTTCAAATTTAGTTTATATTTTCCCCCAGTGTTATTTTCTTTTTGAGGGAGCATATATTTTTTCTCCTTTATCTACACAGTGGTTGTAGAATCAGTCAAAAAATATGGCATCATCCTTTCATGCATTAGTTCCTCTCTATAAGTAAAAAGTGCTTATGTGTTTGGAAACTCTGGGAAAATTGGAGATATTTACATATTTCCAGACACCAATGTTGAAAGTTGTTATTGTTTTAAGTTTTTATGGCATCTGTTTGTAGATGCATATGAGACAACAGTGAAACTGCCCTTACCCTTCTTATATTTGAGAGGTCTTTATTTATAAATACTTTGATCTCTGTGTGATCAAGTTTGACCCCAAAGAACTAGTTTGTAAATGGGTTCAGATATGGAATTGTAAAAAAAATTACTGGTTTTTAGTGGTGACTTTTTTTGGGCTTCCTTGTTTACTGACCATTTTTGTAACCATTTTATCTGACCCAAAGTAAGTGTTTAATACACTGTTGGATATTGATCAAAGTTTCTATTTGGCATAGTTCTGAGTATCTGTGAGTTACTACTCATGAAAAGAAGGCCTGGAACCAGAGCATCCACTAATGTTTATAAATAGGTTCATGTCATATTCTTACATTGACAACCAAAGCTTGAAACTATAAGAAAATATGCACAACACAGTCAGGTGTATTGTTTTATAAATGATTTTGTATTTTTTAAAATCAGATATAGTTTCACCCTCTGTTTTTTTCACTATGCTGGACTCAATATGGTGGGTTAAGTTCTACAATAAATTAAATAAATGAATGAATAAATGAATAACTGTAAGTCCCAAGTAATTCTGGACATTCAAGGTTTAGTTGACCTGTACTATAATAAATGTGTCTGGAATTTGATTAAGTTTTCTAAAGATAACTAAAAACTGAGGTTTGTAGTCATAACATCATTATTGTTCATGCCACTTCTTAAAATACACATCAAAGAATATTATCAGTGGGGGGACAGAGCAAATTTGGAGGAGTAGAAGCACAAACTTGCCATGGGTTCTGGCTCCAACCACTTCCAGTACCTGTAAAAAATTACTCCAAATAAATTTTAGAGCTACAGAACCCACAAAGTGACACAGTGAGGGAAAAATCTCCCATTGAAGGCAGCTTGGCAGACCAATAGGAAAGGTTTATTGAATCATGCCAGGAGCTGAGCTCAATCCCCCAGGAGCCACACAGGGTGGCCCCAAGCAGCAGCAGCCAGAGCAGACTTCAGGAGAGTGAATCACCAGCAGCTGTGGCAGTTTCCAGACTTTTTAATCTGTAAATGCCAAAGACAAAGTAAAAGGACATGTGGAATTCTGTTGGAAGAGGAGGCTTAAAGAGCATGGTACGGCCCCTGCCCTCCGGAGTGAGAGGTGGCAGATGTGTGGCAGCTGCAACATGTGGTTGCCTCCAGAGCTCCTGGCCTGCAGATTGTAGGGCGACCAAGCAACCATTCAAAGGGTAATCACTCTTGCTTTAACCTTGGATCTGGGTCACAGTCTTGCGTAGTGGTCCTGGGTTGTGTGGCCAGTGTGCCAGAGTTTGTGGGGGCTGTAGAAAGGATGCCCTCCTAATAGCTCCAGCATCTGTGAAAACCACAGTGATTTAGAACAAAGCTCTCTCCATTCTGGAAGCAAAGTTCTATCATGACAAAGAGCTCAAGAGTCAAGTAATTGGATGCCAATATGAGCAAGCAACAGAAGCATGATCAGACCATAGATTCATTTTTGCAGGACAAAAAGGATTGAAGTATGGAATGAGAGGAAGACAACTAAGTCAGAACTCCTGTATCAAAAGCTTCCAAGAAAAATATGAACTTATTACAGGCCACAGAGGAGCTCAAGAAGGATTTTGAAAATCAAGTAAGAAATGCAGAGGAAAAACTGGGAAGAAAAATGAAGAAGATGCAAGAAAACATGAAAAGCAAATCAACAGCCTGCTAAAAGAGACCCAAAAAGATACTGAAGAAAATAACATCTTAAAAAATCGACTATCTCAAATGGCAAAAGAGGCCCAAAAAGCCAATGAGGATAATGCCTTAAAAAGCCAAATTTAGGGGCGGCCAGGTGGCCCAGCGAGTAAGAGCACTGGCCCCAGTGTTGGGATGACCTGAGGATCAAATCCAGGCTCAGTTACTTAGCACCACACCCAGAAATAACTGGCCGTGTAACCTTGAGCAAGTTATTTAACCCAAATTGCTTAAAAAAAGCCAAATTTGCCAGATGGAAAAATAATTTCAAAAACTCACTGAATAGAATAGCTTCTTCAAAATTAGATTGGAGCAATTGGAAGCTAATGACTTTATGATAAATCAAGATACTATAAAACAGATCTAAACAAATGAAAAAATAGAAGGCAATGTGAAATACATCACTGAAAAAATCACTGACCTGGAAAACAGATCCAGGAGAGTTAATTTTAAAAGTATTGGACTACCTGAAAGCCATGATCAAAACAGAGCCTAGAAACCATCTTTCAAGAAATTATCAAGCAAAATTGCCCTGATATTCTAGAACCAGAAGGCAAAATAGAAATTTAAAGAATTCAGTGATTGCCTCTTGAAAAAGATCCCACAAAGAAAACTCCTAGGAATATTGTAGCCAAATTCCAGATTTCCCAGCTGAAGGAGAAAATACTACAAGCAGATGGGACGAAAAAAATTTGATTATTGTGGAAACAGACTCAGGATAACACAAGACCTAACAGCTTCTACATTAAGGGATCAAAGGCCTTGGAATATGATATTCAGGAGGTCAAAGAAACTAGGACAAAAACAAAGAATAACCTACCCAGCAAAACTGAGCATCATATTTCAGGGGAAAATATGGTCATTCATTGAGAGGATTTTCAAACATTCTTGATGAAAAAACCAGAGCTTAACAAAAAATGTGACTTTCAACTACAAGAAGCAAGAGAAGCCTGAGAAGGTAAATAGGAAAAAGAAATCATAAGGAACTTATTAAAGTTGTACTATTTACATTCCTTCATGGAAAAACAATCATTGTAACTAATGAGACTTTTCTCAGTATGAGGACAGTTGAAGGGAATATATATAGGCATGTATAAGAGGGTGTGTGTGTATATAAATATATATATGTAAGTGTGGGAATATGTATGTACATGTATACATAGACATAGGGCACAGGATGAGTTGAATATGAAGGGATAATATATAAAAAATAAAATTAAGAGGTGAGAGAGGAAATTATTGGGAGAAGGAGAAAGAGAGAGATAGATTAGGGTAAATTATCTAATATAAAATACGCAAGAGAAAACTTAGAATGGAGGGGAAGTGAAGGAAGTGAAAGGGAATGGGACAACCTTACTCTCATTGAATTTGATTTAAGGAGGGAATAACATAGACACTCAATTTGGTATCTTACCCTACAGGAAAATAGTGGGGAAGGGGATAAGAGGTGGAACGATAGAAGGGAGGGCAGATTGGGAGAGAGAGATTGTTAGAAGCAAACACTTTTGAAAAGTGATAGGGTCAAAAGAGAAAATAGAATAATTGGGGGGCAGGATAGGAGGGTGGGAAATATTGTTACTCTTTCACAGTATAACTACTATGGAAATGTTTTGTACAACTATACATGTACAACCTATATTGAATTGCTTATCTTTCCAGTGGGAGTGGGTGAGGAGGAAAGAAGGGAACAAATATGGAACTCAAAATTTTCAAACCAAATGTTTTAAAAAAATTGTTTTTACAGGCAACTGGGAAATAAGATATACAGGCACTGGGTATTAAAAATCCATCTTGCTCTACTAGAAAGTTGGGGGGGCGGGATATGGGCTAGAATATAAGAGAGAACAGATTGGGGAAAGGAGTTTTCAGCAGGCTTGCTATCTTGGCATGGGGGTAAGGGAAAGATAGGGAGAAAAATCTGCAACTCAAAATCTTGTGGAAATGAATGTTGAAAACTAAAAATAAATAAATTGGGGGGGGGAAGAAGATTATAAGCACAAATATAACTAACCCATAAAACACAGGACCCATGAGACATCAACTCTTTCTGAAAAAAGAGCATATGTTATTAATTTTTTTCTCTTAAAAAAACTACCATGTTTTTTACCTGTGGAAACAGACCACTGACATTATTAAAAATCCAAATTTCACATCAAGTGTCCAGGACACAATGTACTTCATGTAGAAATGATCACAAAATAAATAGCAAGGTGACAGTGCAGATTCGTGGCATGAAATGTTTTCAGTGGTTACTTAGGTATACATGAGGGGTTGCTTTCCCCCAGACTACAAAATTATTCCAACTCCTCCCTCTACCTCACTGGCTCTCTTTCATATGGTCAGCTAGACATATCAAACCTCTCTTTCTGCCATTTACCCCCCCTTTTTACATCATCCCCATGTTTCTTCTATCTTTTATTATCTCCTTCCTTGTTCTTTCAAATCTACCATGCTTACCAGTTTTCAACCCACATTTATCACCAACATGGGCCAATGAGACCACTCACAATAATATGGATTCATAGAATCTGAAGAGCTGGAAGTAATTTCAGAGGCATTCTAATATAACCCATATCCAAACAAGAACCTTCACTAAAAAATGGTCATTTCCTTTTTACTTGAAGATATTCACTGAGGGCAAATGAGCTTCCTCTTGAGGCATCTTTTTCTGCTTTGGGATAAATAATTGTTTTTGCTGTTGTTTTTATTTTAATAGGAAGCTGAACTTGGTTTCTTTGGGGCTGAAGACCATCGCTCCCTGGGGCCAAACAGAATAATTCTTACACTTGACAGTCCTTTACATATCTGAAGACAGCATTCTTGTCTCACCCTCACCCCCCTCCAAATTTTTTTCTTGTCTAAAATTCCCCCATCTACTTCATGTAATTCTACAATAATATGAAGCCAACACCTTCCCAGCTGAGGTTGTCTTTTGGATGTATTCCAACTTATAAATGTTGTGTCCACAATAGAGTTCAATTCTCTATATGAATTCTGATGAGGGAATATCTTGATTTTACTTGTAGCCAATGAATATGGCTACACCTATAAATCAACCTATGAATCAACCAATGTAGTGACCTCAGGTATAAGGGACCTACCATGCAGAGTTGTGAGCATCAAATAAGATAGTATTTGAAAACAGCACTTAACACATTTCTTGGCACATATTAGACTTTCTGTAAATGTTTATTCCTTTCCTCTTCTTAATTAAGAAATTCTCAAAAGAAAAGTTGTTAGTATTTCAAAAGCATATTTGGATTTTAGACATTTCATGTGATAACAGCTTTGATCTAGTTAGATTTCATTTAATTATTAGACATGGTAATAGAAATGGAGGTCCAAAGGATAGTTGACATATTTTTCCCATTTCTTTCATGACAGCCATTTTGCTGTACAGTTATATATTGTTTATCTTTGTGTTAGAAAAAGGTGATTCAGATGATGATGGCTATCTTTAAGTTTATGTGTGCAAATGTGCAACTTTGCTAGTATGCAATAGACTTTTAAAAAATCTTTAAAATATGAATATTCTTGGGGAGGCCAGGTAGCACAGTGAGTAAGAGCACCAGCTCCCAAGTTGGGATGACCTGGGATCAAATCCGGGCTCAGGCACTTAGCACCCACCCAGAAACACCTGGCTATGTAACCTTGAGCAAGTTACTTAACCCCAATTGCTTAGGAGTGGCCAGGTGGCTCAGTGAGTTAGATCACTGGCCCCAGAGCTGGGATGACCTGGAATTGAATCCAGGCTCAGATACTCGCCACCACACCCAGAAATAACTGGCTGTGTAATCTTGAGCAAGTTACTTAACCCCAATTGCTTTTAAAAAAAATATGAATATTCTTGTTTTCTAGGTTCACTTGCCATTTATAGGACTTGTTACCATTTACAATCCTCTCTTAGATTTGTGATTAATGTGAAGGATTTCCACAAGGTAACTTATTTTTTTTTATCAAATTGGTGCCCTACAATTTGGTTTGCTTGCTATTTCCAAGCATCTGTATTTTTTCTCACTTTATATAAAGGTATGCGTTAGAGTAGTTATTCCTTTTTAGCTTGCTATATCATAACTTGAAGATTTTTTATTTCTCCTATGTTACCCAAGACTTATATGTGATAACCATGTCTTTAGAGCTAATGTATCATTGTTAATGAGTCTGTGTGATATTAAATAAATTGTACAGTTATGACCAAGGAACAAAATTTAAAAAATACATGAATCCTATAGATTTCAAAATCATTATGAATAAAATTTCCAGAAGATCAACATCCAAGGGTCAGCAAACCACTGCTTGAATCCAGCCTTTTTTTCCCCACTGGGAACATTTGAAAATGTTTTTGTTCTTTTTCTTGTACTTTTTAATAAAATAAAATCTCACTTTCTAATTAAAAATATTATCTTACTGTCCATAGAAAAGTGAGTGTGGGGCTTGGATCTGAGAAAGTCATAGTTGGCTAAATTTGAGCTCTTATGCTAATTGTGAATGGCATAGTGGATAGAAATTCAACCTTGGAGTTGGAAAAGCCTGGGTTCAAGTTGTTTTTGGAATATGTAGTCACTGTGACACCTGGACAAATCACATAACTTCTCTGTGCTCCAAACAGAGTTGTAGAAAATTGCTGCTCTAAATTGATAGAGAGTTTCCCTACTAGGAGTTCTATACACCAATGGTATCATACTTTCTGAACAAATATTAATCTACTAAAAACAACAATTAAATTCCTGCTGGCAAAGTGTAGTGAAAAGCAATTTATTTAACCAAGAAGGTACTTGTTCATGCACAATTTTATTATTAATAAGGAATTTTCAAAAAGGAAATCCACATGTTTGTCTTTATTCACATCTTTGTTCATATCTTTCTCAGTTACTAGCACAATGTCCTGAATTTATCTGTCTCTTGAAAACACTTTTTGAGGGGCTTAGGTGCTACTTTAAAAGAGTGACATTTTCATAAAGGATAAGAATGTGTTTCCATTATGCAAAGATGACATGTTCTTAATCTTGTTAAAGGTTTAATCCTTTTCTGAAAATATTTCCTCCTTGAGTACATGAATAAATGTCAATAACACATATCAAAGAGGAGCTATGTGACTATACTCCAAGGATAGATTATGACTAATACTTTATTTAGAAAATGTGACAGTTGTAAAAGAATAAAAGGGATTAGCATCAAAGGTCACATAAGAATATGGATTAGCTAACTGAATTTATTATGTCAATTACATAAATAGTAATTTTTCTTCCTTATCTTTTGTTTTTCTTGACACATGAAGCAAATTTTTACAATTATATTATTTTTAATGGCTTCCAACTATCCCTCTCTCGTGGTCCAGCCTTGACAATTCAGCTATTACTGATAAGGAAATGGAACAGGGGGATTGAACAATTAAGTTACTTGTTATCTGGGAAGTTTGGCTCAGAAGGTCAGTGACAAGATTGCGAAGTGATGAGGAGAGAGCAGGCCAGCAGTTTTCAACAAGACCATATCATGCTGTTTCACTGGCATTCTGTCTAAAACAGGAACAACAGGTATTAGGCAAATAGGGGGAGAATTCAATACTTCTGAAGCATATTCTATAGTACATTCACAATTAGAATTCCCATACAACTTCTACCCTCACCTCTAAAGTCTCCAGGGAGTCATCCATTTTTCAAGTTTGCCTCAACCATGAAAGAGTGGTGAACATACAATTGTATTGTCATTGATGGAGAAAGGATTACAGCTAGAGTAGTAGTTTTGCTATTGGAATGATCATTGGAGACAGTAAGAGAGACAGAATGATTAGGCAGTGATAAGACTATGTGGCAATTGTCAGTATGGTTATTTGTAATTATTTCCAGGTCCAGATACTAGGGTGGTTTGAAGATATTTCAGTTGCATATCTTCTACAGTTTTGTGGACATTTTTAGTTGTACATATCTAGCAAATTAGATTCACCAAAGGATGAGCCTTGACTTATTGAAGTATGGGGAAATTTAGGATTAGGGTGTTTTATGGAGGTAGGTGTGCATAATTTGTAAGGCTGGCCTGCACTTTTGAATATATGTTGTATTCTGTGGCCATAGAATGATTATTGATTTGGGGGCAATGATGACAAATCCTTAATATTATTATATTTGCAGTTTTTATCCTTCCTGGAGTCTCCAAAACTAGAAAAAAAAATGACTATGGGAGGGGGTATCTGGATGGTATTTCTGAGGTAAAGTACATTGACCTGATAAATTTTTTAAAAGATGGGGACCTAGGAGAGTTAAGTGACTTGAGTAAGATAACATAAGAATGAGTATTTTTTGAAACCTGGTCCTCTGACTCCAGAGTCTGTATTTATTCTAGTGTATAAGAGTGGTTCCTTTTTTTTAACTTTGGTATCCTTTGAGTATGTTATGGATAGATCCTTTACTAAAAGAATATGGGTTGGTCTACCAGGGGTAAAACATTACCAATTGTAAAGATACAATAATCTGTGACACAAACACTACTTCTCACCAAAAATAATAAATAAATAATTAAGGAAAGAGTTAAAATACATCTTAGTGATACAATCATCTTTATCCAAATTATAAGACATTATTTAAACCTAATTTTACTAGAAGTTAATAGTAAAATGTAAGACATACAACATATCCTCATACACTCTAACAAAAGCAAACTCAGAAAACACAGGGAAAGCTGCATAGAAACATTAAATTCCCCAAACTACATTATTTGATATGTGTCAATGCCTGAAAATGAAACCTAGCACTCCTCAATCCAAGGCACTACCCCACTGTTCCACACTGCAAAATAAAGATTGACTACTAACAATACTTTCCATACTATTTTCTTTAACTGATTAGTTCCCTAGTGTCTGTTTACTCCAATTTCATTCTCAAAAGAGAGAAAAATGGAAAATATCCACTTATTGACTTAGATTTTAATACCCATGTGTGTGATTAAAGTTAATTTATCCAATTTTATTAACACCTTGCCTTCTTGTAGATGAAAATGGTAGTTTTCCTAAATTCTCATTATATCAAACTTGTAGCTATGCATTTATTTTATGTCTAGCAAGAAGGCATTGTTGAGAAATGCCAGTTTAGTAGAGAGATTAGTAGGTAGGAAGAAAGGAAATTATGTCTAATCACAAACTTTCAATCAGAATAATTCAAAGCCTACCCTGAGCTGGCCAACCAGTACAGTAGATAAAAGGATTCCAAGTTGAAGCAATTTTAACTGACTTCTTACTTTCCTAAAGCCTTTTTCTAAATATTAATTTGTAATATTGTGATAAATGCTTTCAAATTCAAAGGTGATTAAATTCATTTTTCCAATGCTGTAAAGTATATACTAGTCACTGATGTGTAACAAGCAATTCATAACTTTTGTAGACCCAAGGAGAAATAAGGGATTTGAAGAGCAGTAATAAAATTGAGCCCATCATTACGTATCTCAATGCATGTGTACTACCTATCCATTCTAAAATTCATTATGGACAATGTGATTCACATAATCTATTATAGTTTCACCCTTAATTAAAATTCTTTTTGACAAAATGTTAGTTTATACTACCTCAAATCCCTCTTTTTCAAAAAGCCTTTTTTCTTTATTTTATACAATATGAAAATAAAAATCTATTTTCATTTGTAATATATTACTTAGAGAATTAATAACCAGTGTAGTGAGAAAAACCATTTTGAGACTAATTGAAAATTAATTACAACAAGCAGAGTAACTTGAGATAACCCATATGCTGCTTGAATCAAGAGTAAGGTGACATTTACATTTAGCTATCCTACTAATTTGAGTATCATATGTAGCAACTTGGCAATTTCCTATCTTTAATTAATAGACTATTGGTCAGGGCTTCTAAAATTTAGTGGAAATAAGGGTAGATATTATGAAGATGGCCATAGTGTTTTCCTTTTTTCTTAAGTATCTAGAACTGTAATTCCTTCCTTACTTGGGATCAATAAAATAATCTTTAGACATAGTATAAGAGATGTCACATATTTGTGTGTACACACATATACATATATGTACATATATACACACATGTATACAAACTTATTCTTTAATGCTATGTTGCAACATGAAACCTGAAGAGGACTTAAGTAAATCTTTACCTCACTTGGTCAATCAAATTACATTCATTTTACCTTAACATAAAGATGATCTCTACTCTGGAAAGATTATTTGCTCTTATAAAAGATACTTCCTGCTTCAGCGTCCCAATGATATTAAACTCTTTGAACTAGTCTTTATCAGGCCAAGAAAAAAAAACAAACAAACATTTGTCTGACAAACCTCCTCAGTTTTCGATATTGTAGTATTAGCTGTTGTCTTTTTGATTGTAGTATCAGTTTTCATCATATATGCCTTCCCTCATTCACATGCCACCCTCATGCCTGGAATTATGCTTCTTCACACCATCACCTTCTAGTATCCCTAGTTTTAGTCAAATCTCAGCCCAACATCATATATGAGTTTTTTCTTAAACCCACATTGCTGATATTAGTTCCTCCTCCCCCATACAGAAATTACCTTTTTTAAAATTTTTTAAATTTTATTTAAATTTAATTTCTAATAATAGCTAGCATTTTATAATGTTTAAAGGTTCTCAAGAACATTACACATATTTATACATAGTCACTTTAGATGCCTGAGAGGAAAGTGCTATTATGATCACCAATTTGAAGTTAAGGAAACTGAAGTAGACAAGGGTTAAGTAATTTGTCCAGGGTCATATCACTAAGTGTTTGAGACTAGATTAAAATTCAGTTCTTCTTGACCCATCTTCAGCATGATGTCTATCCCCTCAATCACCTAGCTTCCTCTTTCCTATTTTCTTCTATATGTTTTGTGAATGCTTATGTTTTTCCCAATATATTTTATGCTCCTTTGAAACATTTCATTTTTATCAATTTCCCAGCATTCGCAGTATCGGGAATATAATAGAAGCTTGATAAATGAGTATGGATTGATTTTTTGGTTCGTAATAATAGTGATGTTATCTGGTACTAATTACTCTATGGTGATGGGATTTTTTCCATTATTTAAAAACATGATTAAAACAGGATTCCAGGTAACTATATTCTTGTTAAGGAGATATGAACAGCAGTTTGAAGTTACACAGATAAGTGGGTGACAGGAAGACAGTAAGTCATAAATTGTTAGAAATAGACTATATCTCTTTTGACTTTTGACAGTCATCTAAGGCTCAAAGGAAACTGAGAACCAGGAATTTGTTGAGAGGACCATTATAGTGCAAAGGTTTTGAAAAGGTAGATAAGTTTATATGGGGGAGGGGTAGATGCTGTGCTGTGACAAGACTAAACTTAGGAAAACATCTAAAGTTACTTATAGTAGTACCACAGAGGGACAAATCATTCAGGGAAAGTGACTGGACAACAAAGATAGAAAATTTCAAGGTGAGGCTAAGAGTGAAGTACAAGTGTTATAGTCACTGAAATCTATAAGAGATTAAAACAAGTAAATAATCACCTAGGCTGGGCAGACCAGAGAGGGAAGGTAATCTTCCAGAGACACAACAGCCAAGAACATAATTTAAATAGGTTTACATATAAGAAGGTGAAGAGGACCATTGCCATGATGTCAAGTCGCTTCAAAGAAGTGAGAGGACAAATGAAAACAAACATATTGAATGGAAGAGAAGAAAATATCATTATGTTATGAGAATATTTGATCTCCATACAAATAAATTGATCTAAAAGACAGAAAATTTAAAAACAATTAAGGGGTCATAGGCTGCCCAGAACAAAAGTCAAAAAAACTGAACAATGCAATGCAAGAAATACAAGAAAACTATCTGGAACTTTTGAACACAAAAAACAAAGTATAAATAAAAAGAAAACATAGATCATTTCAAAAAATAAAACAAAACATATGCTGCAAACTATTAGACACATAACAGTTAAACTTAATTTCCTCCCAGACAAGCCATAAATCTGTAGGACATCAATAAGAAGATATTGAAATATTAAGGAAAATATATTAAATAACAAAAATCAATTTACTATTCATCATAAGGTATAGAACAAAATAGAATATTAACAAAATCAAAAGAGTTCAAGATGGAATACCAAAGAAAAAGACCTACTGTGGGGTTGTAATTTTGAAATCTGCTATATGCTGCAAACAGAGAGGACATTGCCAAGAATCTATTTACTTCCCAGGGCTGTTATACTATTTCTCCACATAAAAAATGACCAAGCACAAATACTGGGGAAGAAGGAATTTGAGAGCCAGAAATGAAATATTCATAAAAAAAGCTAGTCCCTCTGATCCTATTCCATCTCTTCTTCCTCCCTCCCCTCATTCCTCTGCTACTTCAACTCCAACTCTTTCTCCACCTGAAAGAGTAATATATGCCCCCTCACAAACACATGTTGTGGCCAAAGTTATCCAAAATTAGCCTCGAGAAAAAATTTTTCCAGCATGAAAAATCTAATGAAATTCCTAGGAAAGAGGATGTGGTCCTTCTATTCGTGTTGCTGAAGCAGTATTACACAGAAATTAGAGATGTTGACAGACTTCCAATTTCCATCTTTTATGTACTTCCAGGAACTCAGACTGATCAGACAGCAGGTTGACAAGCTGGAAAATGAATTCTACAAGTCTCAGGAAGGACTGAAGACTCACTGCATTCTTCTTGTCTGGATTGCCATATAACATGTCACTTGAAGATTCAACTTCCAGAGGACCTTGCTCAAGATGAAACCACTATTAGAGGATTAGCATGCATACTCCCATCTGTGACACTGCAGCCTATGGTTCCCCCTTCCTCCTCCTGCACCACCACCGCCTCCACCCTCTCTACCACCTCCACCACCTCTGCCTCTTCTACTCTGCTCAGCATCTTTGTTGCTCAAAAAAAAAACTGATAGTACCAAAACACTTCAGTCTGAACTATTATAATGCCAAGCAAAGGCAACTTCCAAGCTTTAGAATACCAGCATAGTAACTCTCCATTTTATTCAGGGACAAATTAAGGCAAAACATTCACAGAACTGAAAAAAATCAAAATATAGCATTCACCAAGTGTAATTCAAGGATTTCTAAGTATTACTTCACCCCTGGGCAGTACATTCATTTAATCAATCACAAAGTCTCTCTTATCAAATAGACATTAAGACAAGTTTCTAATAACAAACAAGGTATATTCATTTGGTCAATCACAGAGCACAAAAAGTCATTTCCCACTGCTGTATCACAACTGAATTATACCAAGCACCTACTCAAAATTGGCAGTGGAGAGCACAAAGGCCATCTACCCATTAGCTAAAGCAAGGTTAAGATATCATCACAGCATTCAATAACGAAGGAGAAGTGTTTTTCTTCATCTTGACTCGAGGCAGATTCTCAGCAATCTCTGTTCGTGGGGAGACAAAGCTTAACAAAGCCACAATATACATTGCCAGTGTCCTCATCAATTCATTCTCTGCTTGCAGAACAGTCTCAGGACCTTGGAAATATCAACAAGCCCCTCTTCCAGGATGTCTGTAAATATACAAAAAGTAAATCCTTCTTCAGGGCTTCTGAACCAAGAGCAAGATTCCAGAACCTCTGCAACAGCACTGTCCTTCAACAGCAGATGAATCTGGCAAAACAAAATCAAAACAGACAGTCAAAATACCAGCATCTCCTCAATCATTGGCAGCTCCAGGTTGCGGCTCTCAAAAGTCCTGGGCAGCTTGAGCTGGCCCTCAGAAATCCTCTCTCTCTGTCTCTCTCTCTCTCTCTCTCTGTCTCTCTGTCTCTCTCTCTCTCTCTCTCTGTCTCTGTCTCTGTCTCTGTCTCTGTCTCTGTCTCTGTCTCTCTCTCTCTCTCTCTCTCTCTTTCTCTCTGCCTCCACAATGCTGCTTCCAAAAGTTCTTCTGCCTGTCTTTGCTTGGGCCTCCTCTCTAAATCCACAGCACCAGCTGCTCCCAGTTCAGCCCTCTCTTTTCATGTCAACAAGTCCATCCCACAAGTGGGATTCACAAGCTCTGGGTTTTAACACTCAACTCCAAAACCAAGCCAATACAGGGGGATCTTTAAATTCCATTACTATTACAACCATTAAAACAAGATATGCCCATGTACATAACTGTTAAAGATCTGTTCACTGTGAAGTTAAAGAAGACACAGAGTTCTGCCATTAGGAGTAAGATTCTGTCATCACTGCAGGAATGAAAGCCACTGGTCACAGTTTCTGATCTTCAGAGTATCTCCCTGAAACCTCAGTCTAGATTTCCATCAACTCATGTCATACATGTTGTATTCACTCCCAGAAAAGGCCAAATGGATATGAGGACAATTCTTAGGAAAGTCAATATAGATAGGAGCCCAGGAAGTACCCCTCTCATCAATAAAGAAATTATGGAAAATGGAACAGAGTTGACCCCAATAAAGACCAAAGCCTTGTGGCAGAAGTTTCAGCTGGATCACCCATAGTCCTTCCCAAACTCCATTACCTTCTTCAAACAGCTTTGATGAAAAAAAATGATGTCAATGATGGATCACATTTGAAGAAAAATATTAAATATGCTCAAAAGTCATTTTTAAGATTTCAGAACTCAATAATTCATCCATTGTGTGTCTACAGAGCAAAAAGTATAGATCTAAATATTGTCCACTTGTTTCAGTTAGTAAAAATGTCCAAATAGGATATTAGTTTAGTTTAGCTTTTAGTTTTTGTTTTTCTTTTGTTGGCTTTGGATGTCTAGATGACCATGCTTAATTAAATCTCTGTCATATCCTTTCACTAATTTGTCATGATAAGATATTTTGAGGGACTGACTTAGATCCCAGTCATTTTAAGAAGTCATTTGTAATTCCTAAATTTGCCACCCAACAAATAAGTAGATAATAGTGGTTGTAGCCCTATGTATCTTTATCCAAACAAGTAAGATATAGGAGCCTGATGGCCTCAAAAGGTAGACCAAAACTCTTCCTCTATCCTGTGCAGCCATTTCTAGTTCACCATCATGCCCTATCAGTCCCTTTTCATATTCTGTATTAAAGAAGCCAAAGGGAAGTTTCATGGACAGCCCCGATAGGTACTATGTTTCTTCTAGTATGTCTCCTCCCAAGGGCTTCATGAGCTGGCACTGGGCACAAGGCCCTCTCCTGGGGGAGAGGGGGAACCATAGGCTGCAGTGTCATAGATGGGAGTATGTATGCTAATCCTCTAATCCACAGAGGAGAGGGAACAGTCATTAAGCATAAAACCAGGTCTAAGGGTGTTCAAGAAACTTATTAGCTACACTAAAAATGAAGACAGCAGTCAATGAATCAACAAGGACAGGAGGGGTAGGAAGTTCAGGGTCAAAAACCTCAGTAAACTTACTGTCTTTTTGGGAAAACTGCAATATGATACAAATATAGTATCCTTTGAAAGTTCCTAAGCCAAAAATCTAGTTTAGGGAGTTTCCTAAAATATCAAGCCTTGGTCCAAGTAAAATGGCCCTAGGAAATTCCCATCTGAGCTCTGAGGCTATCTATTCAAGCTGAACCCTTTCTTAGACAATTGTATTTTGGAGATACACAACTAGGTGTCTTAACAGTCATAATGTATAAATAGAGAAGCAATAGTAAGAGACACCTGCAAAAAATGAAATGTATTATTAAAAAACAAAACCTGTTAGCTGTTCGTGTAAAATTCTAGAACTAAAGAAATGCTCATGGAGGACACAGTTCATTTCTTATTACAGAATGGTGTTTTACAAGGCATAAGTGAAGTTTACAATAGCTGTACTATATGCTGTGTTCACTTTACAAATAAATTGAAAATTCACAAAGTATAAATACTGTTGTAATACCTTTTTGGTTACCAAAAAATTGAAAAGGTTCTACAACAGGTATTCAGAGGGAAGGTTCTATAGGCATCTGATAGCTACATAGATATATGCAAATGCATGTATTTATAAAGCTGCTATGGCCATCATATCAGTATTAAGAAATATTACATGGTCCCCAGGTTTACTTTTCTACTTTTACTAAGACCTTATCATAGTTTGCTTTGTATTTTTCATAATTCTGTAAACCTAGGGTACCTTAAAACCACTAAGTACTGTATTATTATGCTTTGTTATTAAAATTGAGTTAAATTTTTAAAAAGGCCAATAATTCTGGGGTCACTTAGGTGTTTTTATTCATTTCTGCCAGATTTTGAGTTTACATATATATATATACATATATATTTAAACATTTTATTTTAAATATTAAATTCCAGATTTATACCTTTCCTCCCTTGTCACCCACCCTTGTGGGGAAGATAAGAAATTCAGTATAGGTTGTATATGTGTAGCTATGCAAAATATTCCCATATTGGATATATTGTAAAAAACTGACTATATTTCCCTCCCTCCTATCTCACCTCCCACTTGTTCTGCTCTCTACTTTGATCCTGTCCCTTTTCAAAATTGGGTGCTTCCAACTTGCCTCCCCCTCAGCCTGCCCTCCCTTATGTCATCCCCCCCATACTCTTCTTGCCTACTCTCTTGTAAGGTGAGATACCCTATTTAGTGTGTATGTCATTCCCTCCCTTAGCCAAATTCAATGAGAATAGGGTTGACACATTTCCTTTTGCCTTCCTGTTCTTCCCCTCCATTGTAACAATTTTCCCTTGCCTCTTCTATATGAGATAGTTTACCCTATTCTGTCTGTCCCACCTCCTCTCATTATATTCTTCTCTCATCTCTTAATTTCACCTTTTATGTATCATCCCTTCCTATTAAATTGGTCCTGTTCCCTCTATGTATAACTCTATGTATACCTATACACATACATACACAAATTCACATATGTATGAGTGTGTGTATATATATATATATGTATATTTCTATTCCTTCATCAGTTACAATTACCATTTTTCCATGTAAGAATGTAAATGATTCAATTTTGATAAGTAACTTATGATTTACTTTCCCTGTTTGCCTTTTCATGTTTCTCTTGCTTCTTGTATTTGAATGTAAAATTTTCTATTCAACACTGAAATTTTTTCATTAGGAATGTTTGAAATTCCTTGTTTCCATTCAATGACCATATTTTCCCCTGAAACATGATACTCGGTTTTGCTGGGTAGGTGATTCTTGGTTTTAATCCCAGTTCCTTAGTCCTCTGGAAAATCATATTCCAAGCCCTTTGATCCCTCAGTGTATAAGCTGCCAGATCCTGTTTTATCCTGATTCTGTTTCCACAATATTCAAATTGTTTCTTCCTGGCTGCTTTTAATATTTGTTCCCAGAACCTGGGCTATATTATTCCTAGGAGTTTTCTTTTTGGGATCTTTTGCAGGAGGTGATCAGTGGATTCTTTCAACCTCTATTTTGCCCTCTGCTTCTAAAACATCAGGGCAATTTTCCTTGAGAATTTCTTGAAGGATTATTTCTAGGTTACTTTTTGTTTTTGATCATGGCTTTCCGGTAGCCCATTGATTTTTAAATTATCTCTCCTGGATCTATATTCCAGGTCAGTGGTTTTCCCAATGAGATATTTCACATTGCCTTCTATTTTTTCATTTGTTTGGATCTGTTTAATAGTATCTTGGTTTCTCATAAAGTCACTAACTTCCATTTGCTCCAATCAAATTCTGAAAGAAGGATTCTCTTCAGTGAGCTATTGAGATTCTTTGTCCATCTGGCAAATTTGGCTTTTTAAGGCATTCTTCTCCTCATTGCCATTTTGAGCATCATTTGACATTTTTAAGGTGTTATTTTCTTCAGTCAGATTATTGACTCTCATTTCACAATTTTCTTACATCATTCTCATTTGTCTTCCCAATTTTTCCTTCACTTCTCTTATTTGCTTTTCAAAATCCTTCTTATGGTCCTCTATGGCCTGTAACCAGCTTGTATTTTTCTTGGAAGCTTTTGGTGCAGGAATTCTGACTTCATTGTCTTCCTCCTGTTACATGCTTTAATCCTTTTTTGTCCACAAAATAGGAGTTTAAAGTTGGGTTGCACTATTTGTTTTGCTTATTTTGCCTGCTCATGTTGCCACTCAATTACTTGACTTTGGGGCTTTTTGCCAAAGTTGGACTTTACCACAAGACAGGGTTGCTTCCTCCCAAGTACTGGGGTTTTTCTCAGCTGCTGAAGGTATTAGTTGGGCTCCCTCTCTGAGGTTTCCACATGCTCTGGCAAGCTGGTCGCACACCCCAAGTCCTCCACCCTAGAGCACAATCGAGATCCAAGCAGGCTAAAGCAAGAGCAATTACCGTCAAAGTGGTCACTTGGTCCTCCTACAATCTGCAGGCCAGAAGCTGAAGCAGCCACATGGCTGCAACTTCATGGCCTCAGCACCTCATCTACTTCTCTCCCTGGGAGCAAAAGCAGACCAAATTCCCAACTACTGGATCCCAAAGTCCACACTGCATTGACCTCTCACTTTCTTTGTCTTTAGCATCTATGTGTTGATAATTCTGGAAACTGCCACATCTTCTGGTGATCTGAAATCCTTCCAGCCAGTAGCTGATCAGCCTGCCCTGGGTCTAAGAAGTTCGACCCCGATGTGGCTGGGCTCGGCTCCCAGAGGGCTATTCTGGTCACTTCCTGCTGTCTTGATGGGCTGTCCTCAGTGGGAGGTTGGCTTCTCTGAGTCATTTTTTGGATTTTTAGCTCCAAATTTCTTCAGTTACCTTTTACATGAAATGGGGGAGGTGGAAGCCAGAGCCCTGCAGAAGTCCGGTTTCTACTCTCCCATGTTCACTCCACCCCACTTAGCTGTTTTTTAGCAATAAAAATTTTATAATAAAAAAGACCTATTTGGCAACCATGATATTTTAATCATCAATAAAAAGTATAAAATTTAATTTAAAAGGAGACCAATTTGTAGGATTTTTTAAAAAATCAATGTAAATAGATTATTTGCTTTGTAAACTCTCCAGGCAGCACAAGAATAAGAAAGATAAATAAATATAGCTTCCAAGACAGCATAAGTAGCGGAACTTCCCTATCTTTAGAAACAATTATTTTTTTATTTTTTATTTTTAAAGAAATTGGGGTTAAGTAACTTGCTCAAGGTTACATGACCAGTTATTTCTGGGTGTGGTGCTAAGTATCTGAGCCCAGATTCGATCCCCAGATCATCCCGACACTGGGGCCAGTGCTCTTACTCGCTGTGCTACCTGGCTGCCCCGAAACAATTATTAAAAAAAAAAATCTTTAAAAAGATAGATCACCTTGTTGTTGAAAAATAATGACAATAATTACATTAATAACAAAAGAGATATAATTAAGAGATTTCTTAATCAAATTATAAAGGTAGATAAAGATGCTGGTAGAATTCAAATAGAAGAACTGATGGGGGAAGAACATAAATGAATTAGCATAAAGCAAATTTCATTGTCCATCACACACACCACACACCTATTCCAGGTGAACCCATGGTTTTGTTTGGGGCAAGTGTCAAAAGGAAGTATTTAAACATAAAGTTTAATTGATTAGAGTGTGTTCCACTGAAAGGAATTCACATGAGAGCAAATACATATTTTGTGATGGGAAGTGAGAAGTTATAATGTAAATAATCTTCAAACATTCATTATTCAGAGAGTCCATGACCTCTGAGATATTTTTGTACTTTAATGGACCACATGCTAAGTCAGGGGAAGGGAATAAAACTCCTGAGGGCAATAATCATGGAGAAAGTTAGGAGATCGTTGACCAGGAGAGGAAATTTCATGGCAAATAATGTGAGAGTGCATGATGGTGTGAAGGCCAGGGGATAGAAGTGGATAACAAAGTTTTGAATTTCTACCATAGGACATTATTTCTACTTTTTCTAGCCTCCAAATGTTTAAAAGCATCTAAGAGTAAGACATACCTCTATCAGATTTGGATAAATTGAATAGAAATATTCATAAAATGGAAAATATAGATTAAACAAGTTGATGTAGAATCCATAACTAATAGACTTATGGAGTTTTCTAAATGGTATAACTAAAGGATATAAATATATTTCTCCCAATGCACAGATATTGTATATAAGTTTGACCAGACATCATTGCACAGAAATATTTCAAATATGTGTAAAATGGCATAAATAGTAATCACATCATTACAGATAATAATTCAATAAAATATTTATCCCTTAAGGAAGATTAAAGTCTCAAACCTAATGGTGACTTAAAAATTAAATTCTTAATAGCAAGTGGATCAAAGAATGAATCATGAAAATCAAGAAAGGTAACTAAAGGAAAGAAATAAAAATATTAAGACAATATGACAATATTTCTGTGATGCAGCAATACAGGAGCCCTCTTGAAGGAAATTACATTACTAAAAATATGCATTACTAGAATAAGAAAGATGGCTATTAATAAAAATTAATATGCATTTTAAATAAGAAAATAAATACATAAAATTAAAGAGATGAATTTTAAAAATAAGAAATTAAGGTACAAGCTCAAACTTGGCATGGGCTCTCACTCTAATCACTTCCAATACATGTAAAAAATAACTTTAAACAAACTTTAGAGCTACAGAACCCACAAAGAGACAGAGAGAAACAAATCTCCGGCTGAAGGAAGCCTGGCAGGAGGACAGAAAGGGTCTATCGCACCAAGCTGGGAGCTTATCACAATCTGGCTTCAGCCGTGTGCTTCCAGTACCAGGGTGGTTCCAACCAGCAACTACTGGAGCAAATTTCAGGAGAGTGAATGATCTGTAGCTGTAGTGGGTTCCAGACTTCTCAACCCATAAACACCAAAAACAGTAAAAGGTCAGTGTGGAACTCTGTGGGAACAGGGGGGGGGGGACATTTCCCAGGGCAAAAAGCAGTGGTGGTGCAGCTGCTCCAGCAGCCACAGACTCAGGAGCTCCTGGCCTGAAGATTATAGAGGTACCAAGAAACCAATCAGAGGGTAATCACTCTTGCTTTAACCAGCTTGGATCTGGATCGCAGTCTTGGGTGATGATCATGGGGTGTGTGACCAGTGAGCCAGAGCTTGTGGGGGTTGTAGAGAGGGCACCTAACTAATAGCACTGGCAGCTGCAAAGCCCTGAGCAATTTCAGACATAGCTCTCTCCATTCTGGAAGCAGAGTTCTTCTGTGGAAAAGAGCTCAAAAGCCAAGTAATTGGCTGCCAGTATGAGCAAGCAGTGGAACCACAAACAGTGCATAGAATCCTTTTTTGGGGACAAAAAGGATCAAGGCAAGGAGCAAAAGCAAGACAGTAAAATCAGAACTCCTGGATCAAAAGACTCCAAGAAAAATATGAATTGGTTACAGGCCATAAAGGAGCTCAAGAAGGATTTAGAAAATCAAGTAAGAGAACTGGGGGAAAAATTGGGAAGGGAAATCAGAATGAGGCAAGGAAATTATGAAAAGAAAGTAACAGGCTGCAAAAGGAGACCCAAAAAAACACCGAAGAAAAGAACACCTTAAAAATAGACAAATTCAAAGGGCAAAAGAGGCCCAAAAAGCCAATGAGGGGAAGAGTGCCTTAAAAAGCTGAATTTGCCAGTCAGAAAAGGAATGTCAAAAAACACACTGAAGAGAATAACTCCTTCAAAATTAGATTGGAGCAATTGGAAGCTAATGATTTTATGAGAAATCAAGATACTATAAAAGAGATCTAAACAATTAAAAAATAGAAGGCAATGTGTACTATCTCATTGGAAAACCAGTGAGCTGGAAAATAGATCCAGGAGAGATAATTTAAAAATTATTGGACTACCAGAAAGCTCTAACCAAAAAAAAAAGGAGTCTAGACACCATCTTTCAAGGAATTATCAAGCAAAATTGTCCTCGAATTCTAGAACCAGAGGTCAAAAAATAAATTAAAAGAATTCACTGATTGCCTTTGAAAAAGATCCCACAAAGAAAACTCCTAGGAATATTGTAGCCAAATTCCAGAGTTCCCAGGTCAAGGAGAAAACACTGCAAGCAATCAGGAAGAAACAATTTGATTATTGTGGAAACACAATCAGGATAACACCAGACCCATCATCTTCTACATTAAGGGATCAAAGGGCTTGGAATACAATATTCTGGAGGCTAAAGGAGCTATGATTAAAACCAAGAATCCCTTACCCAGGAAAACTGAGTACAATGTTTCAGGGTAAAATATGGTCATTAAATGAAATAGAGGATTTTCAAGCATTCTTGATGAAAAAAACAGAGCTGAACAGAAAATTTGACTATCAACTACAAGAAGCAGGAGAAGTATGAGATGGTAAACAGGAAAAAGAAATCATTAGGAACTTATTAAAACTGAACTATTTACATGCCTACATGGAAAACCAATAATTGTAACTCATAAGACTTTTCTCAGTATGAGAATAGCTGAAGGGAATATATATGTATGCATACAAAGGTGTATGTGTATATAAATATGTAGGTGAGTATATGTATATTCATGTATACAAAGACAGGGGGCACAAGATGAGTTGAATATGAAGGGATGATACCTAAAAAATAAAATTAAGAGGTGAGAGAGGAATTTATTGGGAGAAGGAGAAAGGAGAGACAGAGTAAATTATCTCATATAAAAAAGGCAATGGTTATAATGGAGTGAAAGAGCAGGGAGGTGAAAGGGAACCTGACAACCTGATTCTCATTGAATTTGGCTTAAGTAGGGAATAACATGCACACTCATTTATATATCTTACCCTACAGGAAAATAGGGGGATAGGGAATGAGGGGAGATGATAGAAGGGAGGGCAGATTTGGGGAGAGGGTAGTTAGAAGCAAACATTTTTGAAAAGGGATGGGGTCAAAGGATAAAATAATAAGTAGGGGTTAGGATAGGATGGATGGAAATATAGCTAGTCTTTCACATTATAACTACTGCGGAAATGATTTGGGTGGCTACACATGTACAACCTATATTGAATTGCTTGTTTTCCCTGTGGGGATGGGTGAGGAGGGAAGAAGGGAAAAAACCAGGAACTCAAAGTTTTAAAAAGAAGTGTTTAAAAATTTGTTTTTTACATGCAACTGGGAAATAAGATGTACAGGTACTGGGTTATAGAAATCCATCTTGCCTTACTAGAAAGTTACAGGGGTGATAGAGAAGGATATAAGAGAGAACAGTTTGGGGAAAGGTGTATTCAGTAGACTTGTTTTTGGGGAATGGGGTTAAGAGAAAATGGGGAAAAATTGTAATACAAAATCTTGTGGAAATGAATGTTGAAAACTAAAAATAAATAAATAAATTTTACAAAAAGAAAAAGTAAAAATAAGAAATTAAATCAATAACCTGGAAGCTTAAAAGTATATATAAATAATTTTAAAACCTTGTTTGTGAAAAACACTAAATACATGAACCTTAAGGGAACTTAGAAAAAATAACCCACAAAATTACATTAACAAATTAGTAAATGAAGAAGGTAGAATCACCACAAAGACAGGGGGGAAATATCACAATGTATTAAACATACTCATATAATAACAAAACTGTCAACACAAAATAAATGGAATAACACATAAATATGTAGATAGATGATAGATAGATAGATAGATAGATAGATAGATAGATAGATAGATAGATAGATAGATCGATAGATAGATAGATAAACAGATACCCAAATTGACTTCTGAAATAATATAACATCTGAAAGGAAATAGAACTAGGTGTTATGAAAATACTTTTACTGTCAGGGGACAATTCCTGTTCCTGATAGATTCACAAAAGAATTTTATCAAACTTGTAAAGAATAAAATGATACCAATACTAAATATCTTATATTAAAAAAAAACTTAAGAACTAAGGTTTTCTAACAGATTTAAATGAGAGAAGTTTAAAAGAAAGGAGAGTTGATGACCAATAATTAGTATCAATCCAAAAATCCAGTCAAACAAACTACAGAAATTCATCCAAGAAATATTGATTATGACGAAGTGGTATTTATACCAAGGATTCATATAGAGTTCAATATTAGGAAACCAATCAACATAATGGAACATATAAAATAAAATCTTCTACAGATACATGCTTATATAAATCAATGGAGAATAAGTCTTTGTCAAAATTCAATGCTCATTTATACCAAACCCAATAAAGAATATCTTGAAAGAAAGTTTTGAATATCATAAAACGTATTTCTCTAAATATCAAAAAGGTATCATAAAAATGGTGACACACTAGAATTTTTCTCAATAAATTTGGGAATAAAACATGCACAATCTCTCTGTACTTATTGATACAATCCTAGAAATGACAACAATAGTATTAAGAGAAAGAAATTAAAAGATTAAAAGAAGATTAAAATTAAATTAAAATCCAGAATTACAAGGTTAAGGAGAAAACACAGCAAGCAACCAAAAAGAAACATTTCAAATATGGAACTACAGTTACTATTACACAGGACCTAGCAGCTTCTACATTAAAAGATTGGAGGGCCGTGGCTAGGTGGCACAGTAAATAGAGCACTGGCCCTGGAGTCAGGAGGACCTGATTTCAAATCTGGCTTCAGACACTTAACACACACAAAAAAACTAGCTGTGTGACCTTGAGCAAGTCACTTAACCCCGATTGCCTTCCAAAAAGCAAAAAATAAAAAGATTAGAGAGATTGGCATTTAATATTTCTTAAGGCAAAAGAGCTAGAACTGCAAGCAAGAATCAACTACATAGCAAAACTGAGCATAATCTTTCAGACAAGAAGATAGTCTTTTAATGAAATAAGGGACTTTCAGACTTTCCTGATGAAAAATCCAGAGCTCATTGTAAAACTTGATCTCCAATATCAAGACTCAAAAAAGACACAAAAAGATAAATAAGGAAAACACACACTCACACATAAACATATACACACATGCACACTCATGCACACATGCACATAACTTGGGGATGCAATAAGAGCAAACTGTTTACATCCCTATATGAGAAACTGATACTCTAAATATTGAAATTTATATGATTATCATGAATATTAAAAGGGATATACATAGATAGACATTATGGGTATAAATGAACTAATCTGATGATTAAAAAAAAACCTTATTAAGGGGTTCAAAGCAATTGAAATGGGATAAAAGGAAATGATGAGGCAGAAAAAGGTAAATAATGCCATACAAAGAGGCATAAAAACATATTCTAGTAGAGTGGAAGGAAAGAGGGAGATGAACATCATTTGAACATTATTCTCATTGGTTCTGGTTCAAAGAGTGATCGACCTAATCAGTTAAGTTTAAGATTCTAACGTGAAAAGACACAAAAACTCATTAAATAGAGAGAAAGGATGGAGGGAGAAGAGCACTGTATGAAATTTACTCTCATTGGTTTGGTTTCAAAGAGGGAATAACATACTCTGAAAAGTAAAAAAAAAAGTCATTGAGCCCTATAGGCAGTAGGAGGAGTAAAGGGAGGATAAGAAGAGGGGAGTTAGAAAGGAGGGTAATAGTAGTAAGGGGAAAGGGTAGGTAAAGAAGGGGGGTCACAGGAAGTGAATACTGAGGGAGGTGGTGGTCAAAAGGAAAACCCTTAAGGAGGGGAAGGGAGAAGGAAGAAACAAAAATATAAACAGGGGAAGAAATAGGATGGAAGAAAAGAGACAGATAGTAATCATTACTGTAAATGTGAATGGGATGAACTCTCCCATAAAACAGAGATGGATAGAAGAACGGATTAAAAACCACAATCCTACAATATGCTGCCTACAAGAAACACATTTGAAAAAAGGGGGTATGCACAGGGTAAAGGTAAAAGGCTGGAGTAGAATATTTTATGCTTCAGCTAAAGCAAAAAAAGCAGGGGTAGCAATCCTTATCTCAGATAAAGCAAAAGCAAAAACAGATCTTATTAAAAGAGATAAGGAAGGAAACTACATCCTGCAAAAAGACACCATTGATAATGAAGCAATATCATTACTTAACATATATGCACCAAGTGGTATAGCATCCAAATTCCTAGAGGAGAAGTTAAGGGAATTAGAGGAAGAAATAGATAGCAAAACTATACTACTGGGGGACCTTAATCTCCCCATCTCTGAACTTAATAAATCTAACCTCAAAATAAACAAAAAAAAAGTTCAGGAGGCGAATAGTATTTGAGAGAGGCTAGACATGATAGATCTCTGGAGAAAACTGAATGGGGAAAACAAGGAATATACCTTCCTCTCAGTAGTACATTACACATACACACAAATCTACCATGTACTAGGCCATAAAAACCTCACAATTCAGTGCAGAAAGGAAGAAATATTAAATGCATCATTCTCAGATCATGATGCAATAAAAATCATATGCAATAAAGGGCCATGGAAAGATAGACTAAAAACTAATTGGAAACTAAACAATTTAATCCTAAAGAATGAGTGGGTCAGGGGTGGCCAGGTAGCACAGTGAGTAAGAGCACCGGCTCCAGTGTTGAGAAGACCTAGAGATCGAATCCCGGGCTCAGACACTTAGCACCCACCCAGAAACACCTGGCCGTGTAACCTTGAGCAAGTTACTTAACCCCAATTGCTTAGGGGCAGCCAGGTGGCTCAGCGAGTAAGAGCACCGGCTCCAGTGTTGGGACGACCTGGAGATCGAATCCCGGGCTCAGACACTCAGCACCACACCCAGAAACAACTGGCCATGTAACCTTGAGCAAGTTACTTAACCCTGATTGCTTAATAAAAAAAAAAAAAAGAATGAGTGGGTCAAACAAGAAATTATAGAAACAATAAATAACTTCAAAGAAGAGAAAGACAATAAAGAGACAACATACCAAAATTTATTGGATGCAGCAAAGGCAGTTCTTAGGGGAAATGTTATAACCCTAAGTGCACACATGAATAAATTATAGAAAATAGAGGTCAATGAATTGGGCATGCAATAGAAAAACCTAGTAAAAGAACAAATTGTAAATCCCCAATTAAATATTCAACTAAAAATAATGAAAACCAAAGGAGAGATTAAGAAAATTGAAATTAAAAAAGTATTGAAATCATAAATGAAACTGAGAACTGGTTTTATGAAAAAAAAAACAATAAAATTGATAGACCCTTAGTCAATATGATAAAAAAAAGAAAGACAAAACCAAATTATGAGTATCAAAAATGAAAAGGGTGAATCTACCTCCAATGAAGAGGAAATTAAAATAGTAATTAGGCATTATTTTGCCAAATTGTATGCACATAAATTTGACAACCTTAGTGAAATGGAAGAATATTTAGAAAAAATATAAATTGCCCAGATTAACTGAAGAGGAAGTAAATTACTTAAATAACCTCATCTCAGAAAAAGAAATCAAACAAGTTAGTGAAATCTCTAGGAAAAAGTCTCCAGCGCCAGATAGATTTACTAGCAAATTCTATCAAACATTGAAAGAACGAACAATTGATTGTAGTACTCTACAAACTATTTGGGAAAATTAGAGAAAGAGTCCTACCAAATTCTTTTTATGACACAAATATGGTAATGATACCTAAATCAGGAAGTGATAAAACAGAGAAAGAAAATTATAGAACAATTTCACTCAGGAATATAGATGCAAAAATTTTAAATAAAATATTATCAAAAAGAGTGCAGCAAACTATCACAAGAATAATACACTTTGATCAGGTAGAATTAATTCCAGGAATGGAAGGATGGTTTAATATTAGGAAAACCACCAGTATAATTGATCATATCAACAATAAAACTAGCAGAAATCACATGATTATCTCAATAGATGCAGAAAAGGCTTTTCACAAAATACAACATCCATTCCTATTAAAAACACTAAAAAGTATAGGAATAAATGGAATCTTCCTTAAAATAATAAGTAGCATCTATTTAAAGCCATCAGTAAGTATTAAATGTTATGAGGATATGCTAGAACATCAACTGTTCATGGCTGGGTAGAGCTAATATAATAAAAATGACAATTTTACCTATATTAAATTACATATTTAGTGCCATACCAATAAATTTACCAAAAAATTACTTTATAGAGCTAGAAAAATATAGGAACAGAATTCATTTGGAAGAACAGAAGGTCCAGAATATCAAGGGAAATAATGAAAAGAAATGGTAGGGAGGGTAGATTAGCTATACCAGATTTTAATCTGTATTATAAAGCAGCAATTATCAAAACTACTTGGTACAGGCTGAGGAATAGAGTTAGTGGATCAGTGGAATAGATTGGATACATGACACTCAGCAGTCAATAACTATAGTAATCTACTGTTTGATAAACCCAAAGACCTCAGTTTTGGGGATGAGAACTCAATATTTGTCAAAAACTGCTGGGGAAACTGGAATATAGTATGGTAGAAATTGGGCATATACCATTATCTAATACCTTATACCAAAATCAAGTCTAAATGGGTGCATGACCTAGGTATAAAGGCTGATACTGTAAGCAGTCTGGGAAAGCAAGGAATAGTTTACTTGTGAGATTTATGGAGAGAGGAAGACTTTATGACCACAAAAGAGTTAGAGAGCATTATAAAATGCAAAATGGATAATCTTGATTACATTAAATTGAAAAGTTTCTTTACAAACAAAGCCAATGTAACCAAGATTAAGAAGGAAGTGGACAATTGGGAAATAATTTTTACAACCAATGTCTCTGATAAAGGATTAATTTCTAGAATATACAAGGAATTGAGTCAAATCTATAAAAATACAAGTCATTTCCCAATTGATAAATGGTCAAAGGATATGAACAGGCAGTTTTCAGAGGAAGAAATTAAAGGTATCTATAAGCATATGAAAATTTCTCTAAATTACTATTGATTAGAGAAATGCAAATCAAAACAACTCTGAGGTACCACATCTCACCAGTCAGATTGGCTGACATGACAAAACATGAAAATAACAAATGCTAGAGAGGATGTGGAAAAATTGGAACACTAACACATTGATGGTGGAGTTGTTAACTGATTCAATCATTCTGGAGAGTAATGTGGAACTATGCCCAAAGGGCTATAAATAATTTCATACTCTTTGACCCAGCAATATCACTTCTAGGGTTATATCGCAAAGAGATCATAGAAGTGGGAAGAAGACCCATATGTACAAAAATATTTATAGTAACTCTTTTTGTGGTGGGAAAGAATTGGAAATCAAGGGGATGCCCAAGGGGAATGGCTAAACAAGTTGTGGTATGTAAATGTAACGGAATACTATTATGCTCTAAGAAACAAGGAGCAGACGGACTTCATATTTACCTGGATAGGCTTATATGAACTGATGCTGAGTGAGAAGAGCAGAACCAGGAGAAATTTGTACACGATTACAAACACAAAGTATGTGTGATGATCAACTTTGATAGACTGGATTCTTCTCAGCAATGAAGGGTTATAAGTCAACTCCAAAAGACTCATGATAGAGAGAGATGTCTACATTCAGAGAAAGATCGAGAAAGAATGGAGTTTGAATGCAGATTGAAGCAAACTACCTGCTCTGTTTCTTTTTCTTGTTTGATTTTGTCTCCTCTTTCCCATTGTTCATTCCATCCAATACAATCCTTCTTTATAACCTGACTAATGTCTAATGTGGAAGTATCTGCAGATTCTATAATTGATTGTATGCTGCCATGGCGGGGGGAGGGGGGGTGGAGGTGGAAGGGAAGGAAAGGGGAGAAATTTGAAACTCAAGGAATTATGGAACTGAATCTTGTAAACCAAAAATGAACAAACAAATTAATAAAAAACAATATTTTTTTAAAAAAAACATTAAGTACTAATAAATTTAATTCAGTTTTAATTCTATAGCAATCAAAATATCAGTGTGATACTTTACAAAACTTGATAAAAAAAATTTATTTAAAAAAAAACATACATTACCAGAAGAAAAAAAATGAGATCCTAGAATAATCTTTAAAAGGCTAGAATATAAATGGAAATAATGGGAAAAGGAAGAAATCCAGGGAGAAATGTACTCCTAGACCTCAAACTTTTCATAAATCATTAATCATCAAAATTATTTACCATTAGTTAAAAAATAGAGTAGATCAATGGAACAGATCAGAAAAGGAAGAAGCAGAAAGAACAGAGAGGAAATAAACTACATACCATGTTTCCCCGATAATAAGACACTGTCTTATTAATTTTTTGGACAGAAAAACACCAGAGGGCTTATTTTCAGGGGAGGGCTTATTTTAATGAACATTGACAGCAATTTTAATAAACAGGTAAATGTGAACAAAAAAATATACCTTTATTCAGTAATGAATTCAATAAAGAACAGGATGACGCGCTCACTGCTGCAGCTCTGATTGGATGCAGCTCGGAGCTCGGCGTGCGTTTCACCCGGGGGGTGGGGGGACGGTGCATACAGAGGGTACTGTAATGTAGCGTGTAGCGCAGGGGATCACCTTCACTACAGTAGCAATCTCAATAGGGCTTATTTTCGGGGGAGGGCTTATTTTAGAGGAATCTTACACAGTAAGGGGAGGGCTTATTTTCGGGATAGGTCTTATTATCGGAGAAACACGGTATCATATTTGATTTAAAAAAACCTGGCAGGAAAACTGGAAAGCAATATGGCAGAAATTAACTTATATCAACTTTTTTCTGCCATATTTCACAATTATTTCAAAATGTATATGACCATAATATGGAAGAGCATAAAAAAAATAGAAGGGAAGCATTTCATATACTTTCTAGAGTTATGGGTAGAAGATCCATTCTTAACCAAACGAGGGATAACGTTAGCTACATTTTAAAATTTAATTTGCCAATAGATAAAGGAATGCTACCAGACATGTTTCATGTCTCAGAAGTATATTCATCTAACCTCAGCTTATTTTTATTCAGAACCACTGTTTGGATTCCAAATTTTCTCCCTGTGTGATGGACAGCATTTGCATTACATGAATTGATAAATAAACACAAATCAAGAAGAATATACAAAATCAATTAACTAAACAATCCATGCATGGCATTTAAAAGATGTAAATCCAAAATGCTTCAGATGCAGTCAGCTGAAAATTAGGTAGTATTTGCAAAGATAAGGTGGTTATATTTTTGTTGTTGTTTTAAATATATATTTTAATATGCAACACAATTATGTAAGAGTAAACAAATTAAATTTGAGGTAAGTGAAAGAATTTTGTCTTATAATTACCCTTGGGTGTTTTGATTAGTGAAAAGTAAAAGATTTCATTATACCAGCATTTGCACTAATGCATAGTTCAAGCTTTTCAAATACAATTAGAAAAAAAAATAGAGAAACAAGTACATTAATTGAATATCTTGTGTGCATTACCTACTTGCAGAAGTATCAGAATAAAACTGTCTCCTCAAACAACAGCTTTAATTTTGCATTAAAACTAATCCAAACAGTATGTTTGCCAAAAACTAAATAAACCAAAGAACATTTGAATACTTTAAATCATGCTAATGCAGCAGAAATAAATTTGTTTTTAAAAGGTTTTTCATTTATTGAAGGAACATTTTTCAGCCATATTTTTATGCAAGTATTTTGTTTTTCTAAAATGTTATCCACAACACAAAAAAAAATGTCAGCAAAGACAGGTTAGTATTATTGTTGCCAACTTATTACAACCTTCCAAAAATTTTTTTGTTGGTTCAATAAGCATTTATTTGTTCTAGAGAAATATGATATAAAAATGAAGGGAAATCAAACTAGGACCTATGGTTTCATAATAAATAATATGAGGTTTTAATATGCACTTATAATCTTTGTTCACTCTTCCCATGTAGTAATTAATAGAAATTATGAAAACGCTACTTCAAGTAAGCTGAGATGCTTAAATATTTGCTGATTCCATCAGCTGAATAATTTTCTTATTGATTCCCTCTTTCTGGCCCCACAGACTGAAGCAAACCTCATAGATCATGACGTCATAGATTCAAACCTTGGAAATCATGTAGTTGAACTCACTCATTTTACAGATGAAAACACTGAGACCCAGGGAATTTACTACTTATGTTATCTGTATACTACTGTGGAAAAAAAAAAAAAAGGACTCTATGTTTATCCCTCAGCTCAACCCAATTCGCTTTTGAATCCAAGTAGTTCACAGATTTTTAAGTACCTGAAAATCTTAAGTGGCTGGATACTCTAAGCTATACTACACCCTGGAGAATATCCCTCATTTAGATCAGCTGAGGTTTGAGGTCCAGGAAAATTTGATAAAGCCTCTGTATACTGGTATGACTTAGGGATAGAGAATTTCAGTTAAACAAATTATACAACTGAATTTTCTTATAATTACAGTAAAAAAAACATATATTTGCTTTTTTTAACTTTATTTTGCTACTGCCCACTCTTCCCTGCTGTTTTTCTCATCACATACATTCCCCCTAGGTTTCTCTTCTCACTGCTGCTGCTTTTATAGTTGCCAACTTCTCATGCTGTCTCTTTTTTAGGCCTTTATCTTATCCTGAAGCAAGGTGATTTGACCGTTGGACAGGCATAACTAAAGTAGTAGGAGGCTCTGAAGATGTTGTCTAGGCACTCACCACTACCCTTGTGATGTAGGGCCATCAATACTCAAACTTCTTTTCCTGTTTCCTGTATTATTAAAATCTCCCAAATTTTGCACACATGACACTGCAGAACACAAACCCACAGAGGAAGAGTTGCTCAGATATGATCATTCTAACCAGAAATCTGTTGCTTTGCTGCATATATATCTCACCTGTCTTTATTGCTCTGTCATTTGAAACTATTCTAAACTTTGCAACAGGAAATACATAACTAGGCATTTTTTTTAACTTTTTAATCCCATCTTCTCAGAGTACCCCTCTTCCCTTCTCTGGCCCCTTAAGAATCTTACTTGGTCTATTAAGAAACTAGTGATAGAAAGTTATCAGTGGCATCTGTATGAATTTAACAAAGCAGCTACTTTTATTATTAATAATGATAATGAAATTAATCTTAACTTTATTAATAATGAAATTAATTTTATCAATAATAATCATAATGATGGCAATCATATAAAAATTCATCTTGTTCTGGTCCCACTGATAGTCCACCCTTTAGTGTGAGAGTTTGCTGAGGCCTTTTCAAGGTCACTCATCCACCTATGGTGTCCACCTTCATCTAACTGTCGCTTGTGGTTCCAAGAAGTTAGAGCATGCACAGCAGCCACATTCCAGTAAACCATCTCAGAAGACAGGCTAAAACAGGCTGAGAAAAATCGATAAGCCTCACACCCATTGATGAGTCACGGGAGTGCTTACAGCAAGTGTGTGAAGACTTCATGCACTGAAATGGGTAGATGAGAAAAAATTGTTCTAACAGCAATGAAGGTGGCTGAAACAGAATGGGGAGCAGTTAGAGTTTGGTCAGACTCTTAAGGCACCAAGGTCATCCACATCATCCCTGGTCATCAATAGTAGAACTGACTTTTTTCTTGCACTAGACTTGATGACTCTGGAAGAGATAGTGAGGCTGATGACTTTAAGCAACTGTACTTCACTTAAATCATATTCACACAAAATTCAAGACAACACCCTGTAATGTCATTAGTTCCTTGAACAGAAAGGAAAAATACCATATAGTAACTAAGTTCATAATATAATCATTATAGAATAATTGAATTATATATGTATTTATATATTAATTTCATGTTATATATTATAGTATTATATATGTATATATGAAAAAGTAGCCAGTGAAAAGTAACAATAACAGGAAGAGTAAGAATACAAAGGGAAGCCTAGAAGTCATGGACAAACTATACCAAAGATCAAAGGAACATAATTTACAAATTGTATCACATATTAATAAAAATCACAGCCTGATAATATGTGTTAAATCAGAGAAAACTATGTAGGATTTGCTTTCAGACCCTTTTCGTCCTATGATATATAAAACACAGATAAGTTTCATGTTGTTCAGATGAATTTCAGTTGTGTCTGACCCCATTCTAGTTTTTCTACTCAGAGATACTGGAGTGATTTGCCATTTCCTTCTCCAACTCATTTTATGTATGAGGAAACCAAGGCAAATAAGGTTGTCACATAGCTAGACCAGATTTGAACTGAGAAATTTGAGTCTTCCTGACTGCAGGCCAAGGATTCTATTCATTGCACCTCTTAGCTGCAGTAAGACCAGAAGAACAACAAATGTTATGAAGTACTTCAAGGAAGAAGCCTGTCCTTGTTTTAATTTCTTAAGTTTTCATTCTTCCATAATACGTTTTAACAATACTGTTTTATATATAGATAGAAAGATAGATATAGAGATATATGAAAATTGAGTTTGCTATAACTAAGTTGAATTTCATGAGTACTGACTTCAACATATAAAAGGTCAGTTTTCATACATGTGAAAAACTTAAGTAGTTATTTAGTGTTAGTCATCTACTTTCAGTATATGCAATTTCTATGTTCCAGGATAAATTTCCTTTTGCATCAGTACTGATGCATTGCAGTAATATAATGCATCCTGACAAGAACTCCCTATTTAATTAAAAGATATTTTACACTTCACATTTTGGTATTTGGAAAAGTTAGGACACTTAAACTATTCTGAAGTTATTTTAAATACATACATATGTGTACATATATATGCAAACACATATTCATTAATGCATATTTTATAAATAGCTACATTTTTAAAAGGAACATTAAAATACTTGACCAAAGTTTGGACTAGTTGAATTTTATATAATGGCCACAAGCCACTTCACAAAAGAAAAGAGACTATTTAAGTCAATAAAACATTAACAGCTGCTGCTTTCTACAGCCAAAAATCAAAAGTTTTGCCTTTTAGCTAGTGCACTTTCCCCAACATTTCTTTTCATTAATTCCCTTGATATTCTGGACCGTTTATTCTTCCAAATGAATTTTGTTACTATTTTTTCTAGCTCTATAAAGTAGTTTGTTTGGTAAATTAATTGGTATGGCACTAAATATATAATTTAATTTAAGTAAAATTGTCATTTTTATTATATTAGCTCGACCCAGCCACGAGCAATTGATATTATTCCAATTAGCTAGATCTGACTTTATTTGTGTGAAAAGTATTTTGTAGCTGTGGTCATATAGGTCCTGGATTTCTTTTGGCAGGTAGATTCCCAAATATTTTATAATGTCTACGGTAACTTTAAATGGGATTTTTCTTTCTAACTCTTGCTGTTGAATTTCATTGGAGATATACAGGAATGCCGAGGATTTATGTGGGTTTATTTTATATCCTGCAACTTTGCCAAATTTATTTATTGTCTCAAGTAGTTTTTTACTTGATTCTCTAGGATTCTCTAAGTATATCATCATATCATCTGCAAAGAGTGATAGCTTGGTCTCTTCTTTGCCTAATTTGATTCCTTTGATTTCTTTTTCTTCTATAATTACTACTGCTAACATTTCTAGTACCAGATTGAATAAGAGGGGTGATAGTGAACACCCTTGTTTCACCCCTGATCTTATGGGAAATGCTTCTAGCTTCTCCCCATTACATATAATACTTGCTGATGGCTTTAAATAGATGCTACCTATTATTTTAAGGAAGGCTCCATTTATTACTATATTTTCTAGTGTTTTTGATCTAAATGGATGTTGTATTTTGTGAAAAGCCTTTTCTGCATCTATTGAGATGATCATATGGTTTTGCCAGTTTTATTGTTGATATGATCAATTATACTGGTGATTTTCCTAATATTAAACCATCCTTGAATTCCTGGAATAAATCTCACCTGATCAAAGTGTATTATTCTTGAGATAAGTTGCTGTAGTATTTTTGCTAGTATTTTATTTAGAATTTTTGCATCTATATTCATGAGGGAGATTGGTCTATAATTTTCTTTCTCTGTTTTATCTCTTCCTGATTTACGTATCAGTACCATATTTGTGTCATAAAAAGAATTTGGTAGGACTCCTTCTTCACTAATTTTCCCAAATAGTTTGTAGAGTATTGCAATCAATTGTTCTTTAAATATTTGATAGAATTTACTAGTGAATCCGTCTGGCCCTGGAGATTTTTTCCTAGGGAGTTGACTGATGGCTTGTTCAATTTCTTTTTCTGAGATGGGATTATTTAAGTAATTTACTTCCTCTTCAGTTAATCTGGGCAACTTGTATGTTTGTAAATATTCATCCATTTCCCTAAGATTGTTAAATTTATGTGCATACAATTGGGGAAAATAATTCCTAATTATTGTTTTAATTTCCTCTAATTAGAGGTAGATTTACCCTGTTCATTTTTGATACTCATAATTTGGTTTTCTTCTTTCTTTTTTTTATAAAGCAGCAGTCATCAAAACTACTTGGTACTGGCTGAGGAATAGAGAAGTAGATCAATGGAATAGATTAGGCACACAAGATTCAGAAGTCAATGACTATAGTAATCTATTGTTTGATAAACCCCCGACCCTAGTTTTGGGGATAAGAACTCACTATTTGACAAAAACTGCTGGGAAAACTGGAATATAGTATGGCAGAAACTGGGCATAGACCATTATCTAACACCATATACCAAAATCAAGTCTAAATGGGTGCATGATCTAGGTGTAAGGGTTGATACTGTAAGCAGTCTCCTAAAACAAGGAGTAGTTTACCTATCAGACTTGTGGAGAGGGAAAGACTTTATGACTAAACAAGAATTAGAGAAAATTACAAAATGTAAAATGGATAATTTTGACTACATGAAATTGAAAAGCTTCTGTACAAACAAAGCCAATGCAACCAAGATTAAGGGGGAGGTGGGAAATTGGGAAAGAATCTTTACAACCTATGTCTCTGACAAAGGACTCATTTCTAAAATATACAGAGAATTGAGTCAAATTTATAAGAATACAAGTCATTCCCCAATTGATAAATGGTCAAAGAACATAAACAGTCAGTTTTCAGAGAAAGAAATTAATGATATCTATAAGCACACGAAGAAATGCTCTAATTCACTATTGATTAGAGAAATGCAAATCAAAACAACTCTGAGGTACCACATCCCACCAGTCAGATTGGCTAAGATGACAAAACACGGAAAACAATAAATGCTGGAGAGGATGTGGGCAAATTGGAACACTAATGCATTGCTGGTGGAGTTGTGAACTCCAGCCTTTCTGGAGAGCAATCTGGAATTATGCCCAAAGGGCTATAAATACTTTCATACTCTTTGACCCAGCAATACCACTCCTAGGGTTATATCACAAACAGATCATAGAAATAGGAGAAAGACCCATATGTTCAAAAATGTTTATAGCAGCTCTTTTTGTGGTAGCAAAGAATTGGAAATTGAGGGGGTGCCCATCAATTGGGGAATGGCTGAACATGTTGTGGTATATGCATGTTATGGAATACTATTGTGCTATAAGAAACGAGGAGCAGACGGTCTTCATATTTACCTGTAGAGGCTTAAACAACCTGATAATGAGTGATAAGAGTAGAACCAGGAGAAATTTGTACACAATTAGAGACACAACGTATGTGTGATGACCAGCTTTGATAGACTGGACTCTTCTCAGCAATGCAGTGATATAAGTCAATCCTAAAAAACTCATGATTGAGAGAAATATGTGCATCCAGAGAAAGAACTAGAAAGAACTATGTTTATATCCAGGTGGAAGCAAAATACCTGATTTTTTCCTTCTCTTATTTGGTTTTATGTCCTCTTTACCATTTTTCATTCCAGCTGGTACAATCCATCCTTATAACCTGACTAATGTATAATGTGAAAGTATTTACAGATCCTGTACTTTACTATATGCCGCCATGGGGGAGAGGAGAGGGAGGGGGACAAAATGTGAAACTCAAGGAATTATGGAATTGAATCCTGTAAATGAAAAGGAAACAAACAAATTAATTTTAAAAAAATTAGTTAAAAAAAAGTTTTGCCTTTTATTTTGGTTCCAGTATTCTTTCTCTAACACCTATGGCTTGTACTTTCCTTCCCCAGAAGGTCTATTCCTTAGGGCAACTGGGTTACACAGGCAAGGGTATGAACATCTTTCCTCTGTTCACTAGTGTGCCAGGAAGTACACATTTCTTCATGCCAGTGATGAGGCTTCTTCTGTAGACCCTCCCTCCCTGCCCTTCTCTTCAAGGATTGCTTAGATTTAATATCCATACCACTTCAATTATTGCTTCTTCTATATTTTTTCTGGCAGGAGTATTGAATGATAGGTAGCCTGAATCCTTAAGAACTTGCTTTTCTTTCTCTGGCCTTTCTGCTAAGGAAAGAGACTTGAACATCGAAAACATATTTGATAAGAATATCTTTTGACCTCATAAATAATTTTTTTCTTTACTATTCTGTTATGCTACTACTACTACTACTACTACTACTCCTACTCCTACTACTACTACTACTACCATTACATTCCTCCCCCAAGTTACCTTAAAGACTTATGCTTGCTACAATTAGAAACTTGTGAAGTTTCAGATGATAATAGATTAAGTTGGAGTACCTTTAATATTATTGAATATAACCCCTGATTTTACACAGATGAGAAAATTGAAGCCTAGATGGTGAAGTGACTTGACCAGAGATATACAAGTAGCAACTATCTGGTGCAGACTTCAATCCTACATCATCTAGATATTAAGTCCAAAACTGTCTCCCCCAAACCACTAGATTGCATCCTTGCTGCTATTATCTTGAATAAGGGAAGATTCATCAGCCTGAAAACTAGTGGGAAAAGACTCTTAGCACTGTCCTAACTGAAATTTCTAACAAAGTCTTTTTTTCTACTTTTACAAATCTGCAGTGATTCCCTTGCCAGGTAAATAAAATCATTTCCAGACAGAATAACCTTCTGTTCTGAAGATTCTTTTCCATTTTTATCATTTATAGTTGAATATCTTCCTACACCTTTGGCAATATAATTTCTCCAGACTTCAGTAATTATATTGTCCCTATCTACTATTTCCTGAATTCAAATAAATGTTCTCTCAAGTACTATTTGAGGTGGATAGGGGAAAGCCATTCCTGTATCCCTAAGATTCTTTTTATTGATGCTGTTAGGTCTTCCCTTTACTGTTTACTACCTAGGACACTGGGTATGGTGACTCACCTTTTTCCCTCTCACAACAGGAAACACTAGTCTCTATGAGCCAAATGTGGCTATATGGCAACACACTAGAATTCCTTCTTGATTTTGACTTGTATCTCATTGACTTTCCTTAGGAATCTCCTGACTTCTAAGAAGTCTCTTCAAATTCCATAGCCCAGACCATGTAATACTACTGGGCTAGATGATCAAGCATCAAAAGCATATGACATTAGATGCAAAATACTGAGATAACAATTACCTTTAAGAGACTGCAATCCCTGACTATCCCTTAGCTGCAGGAATTCATGAACCTAAGGAAACTCATGCGTATGTGTTTGCATCTGTGTCTGTGTGTGTTCCTATTATTGATAAAAATCTTTTATTTGGATAGAACAGATATCTTCCAAAAAATCTAAAAGTAAGGCTTCTAAAAAGCAAAGGTACCTAATAGCAGAGTGCAACACATATAATAGCATTTTTCAAAGTTACTACCTACTGGTAGTTAATAGAAAATTTGTGTACTTTTAATTCTAATAATATGGTACCATTTTTTTTCTGTTTTAAGTAAGCAAAATCTTGTCACCAGTGTTGACTTAATGCCCATGATAAGTAATTGTGTGTGTGTGTGTGTGTGTGTGTGTGTGTGTGTGTATAATTTGATTCTTTATTCTTTAATTTATTACATTGCTTAGGATCTTACTAGGTTTCTCTGAATTCTTCATTCTCTTTAGTCCTTATGGTGAAAAAAAGAAATGTATTTTGATAGTATCAGTCATTCATCAATTTTTTAAACATTTTTATCCAGGTTTTTTTTATAAGGAAGAATTTTTCTATTAATATTTTTGTACAAATGTTTCATTTATGGCTGTCGGCAACATTCTTGGTGTGGAATCACAGGAATGGTATCTCTGGGTCAGAGTGAATGAATAATTCATTGACATTTTTACATATTTAAAATTTGCCTTCTGGAACTAATGAGCCAATTCACAACTCCCCAAAACAGTAAATTATTATCTTTGTCTTCTTAAAGATCCATCAACATATAGCGTTCCCATTCTTTACCATCTTTGCAAAGTTTCTGTAAGTTGATAAATTAGCATTATTTTATTTTTTTCTTTTAGATTAGTGGATTTCAAACATGTTTCATTAGTTGTTAATTTTTACTTAAGTTTAATTTAACTTTTTGAAATAACAGTTAAGTCTTTTGATCTCAAGAATAACTTAAAGTTAAAAATGTGTTACTCCCCAATAGATTTGAAATTTACATCTTTATCAGAGTATAAAATAAAAAAAATTACTAAACTATATATGTGTATATTTCCTTGTGTACATACACATATATGCATATATGTGTTTATATATTTTGACTTTAGCTTCTTTGATTTTTCTAATTTAAAGAAATATATTCATTTTATACAAGTGAAGTTATAATTATATTGTTCATGGATAAGAAATGGAAGAACCCAAAGGATTGTTGAATCCCCATGAGTTCCATACACACAAACACACATACATATGCTTGTTATTTTCTTCAAAAAAAACTGAAGAAATAATATGAAATGGTAAGCATAGTAGTGTTCACCTCCACTCATAGTGACTCAGCTTGAACTAACTCTCTCTCCATAGGATTTTGATATTACCCTAATCACATGAGAAAAAGATAGATAAGTTAAACACCACATTTGAATGAAAAATTCTCATTCTTTCATATGTGGCAAAATTGAAGAATTAAAAATAGGAAAAAATAAAGAAAATATATCAAATATAACTGGTTCAAGTCAAGTGTACGATTGAGAGATCCATGCTGAAAAATCACACAATTTGTCATGCATCAAGGGACCTATTCTCAAACTATCTGGGAAAAAGGAGACTACCAAAAGCTTCAAAAAACATTAATTTATTACTACTAAAACAAATCCAATTGAAAATATATTAATAAGTACAAATCCATATGCCTAACTTGCCATATAATGGAAAATCTATTTGAATGTAATCTATATGAGGGTTGGGCAATGCATGCTAAGATTTTTTTAAAAAGCTCATATCTTCCAGAAACACTTGGGTGGGTTTATATGCCTTAGGATAACAATCTCAAATGAGCCTAGAAAAAGGACTAGAGGGGAAAATGTCCTGGCTATAAGGATAATAGGAATACTTCAAAGAAATAAACCAAGATACAAAATGTGTGTCTAGGGAGGAAAGAATGGCAAAGAGAATTGAAATCTTGGGATAGATGATGAAAACTTTGTCCAATTACTAAATACGCTGGAAAATTAGCATGGTCCAGGTAGGGAAAAATATTCAAGAGAAAGAAGATGATCCACTGGAAAGGGAAATGACAAAATACTCTATTTTGCAAATAAAACTCCATGGAGAGTATTAAAATGATAATAGGAATCTCATCAGAAGATGAAACCACCCCCCTCCCCAAAATCCCAGGACAGAAGGTCTATACACTATTGGGGAAGAGTAAAGGGAAACTATAAGAAGCTGCAGGACTAATGAAGCAGCAGGGTCAAAGTCAAAAGGAAGCTCAGCTGTGGTTGTATCTGGTGATGAAATTAAAATCTAGTGATGTAAAAATGAATATTGCATAGAAAAGTAGAATGTAAGATCTATGAACCAAAGTAAGCTTGATATTGTCAAACAGGAAATTGAAAGATTAAACACTGACATCTTGGGTGTCAGTGAACTGAAATGGATTAGAATGGCAAATTTAATTCAGATGATCACTATATGTGCTACTGTGGGCAAGAATGCCTTAGAAGAAATAGAGCAGTCCTCAGTCAATAATAAGGTGAGGTTGTACTGGCACACAATATCAAAAATGATGGAACAATATATTTGATACTAAAGCAAACCATTCTACATCACAGTTATAGAATTCTACATTCCAAACATTGATCCCAGAATGGACAAAGTCTATCATTTCTATGAAGACCTACAATATCTTCTAGAAATAAGACACTCACACACACACACAGATGTCACATACATAATGGAGAATTGCAATGCTAAAGAAGGAAATAAAAAAAATAATTGAAATAGGGGGCAAGTTTGACCTTGAAACAAGGAAGAGACTAATAGAGTTTTGTCAAGGTCACTGATGATAGCACACACTTTTTCAACAATACAAAAGGTTAAATCTACACATGGACATCACTGGATGATCAATACTAAAATCAGATTAATAATATAGTTTTAAGTCAGAGGTAGAGAAGCTCTGTGCAGTCAGTCAAAACAAGACATGGAGCTGATTGTGGATCAAATCATGAGTCTCTTATTACAAAATTCAGAATTAAATTAAAGAAAGCAGAGAAAACTATCAGACTATATGAGTTATGACCTAATAACATCTCTTATGAATATGAAGTAGAGATGATAAAAAGATTTAAGGAATTAGATCTGGTAGATAGCCTGAAAAAAAATAGAGAGAGACGCTCAGAATTCTGTATAGGAGGCAGGAGCAAAAACAATAAATCCCCCCCCCCAAAAAGCAAGAAAGCGAAATGGCTATCTAATGAGGCTTTACCAAAACCTGGGGAAACAAGGAAAACATGGTGAAATAGAAAGGAAAGACATATCCAACAGAATACAGAATTTCAGAAAGTAACAAGAAGAGATAGGGTTTTCTTAAATGAGCAATACAAAGAAACAGAAGAAAGTAATAGATTAGGAAAGATAAGAGATTTATGTAAGAAAAATGGAAGTATCAAGGCAACATTTCATCCAAGAGAGTTCCAGGAAAACACTACTTCTGTTTCACTGACTACACTAAAGCCCTTGACTGGGTAGATCACAACAAAATGTGTCCATTCCTCAAATATATCAGAGAACTAGTTCATCTCACTTATCTTGTAAGGAATGTATGTGGGTCAAGAAGCAATGGTTAGAACCAGACAAAGAACATTGATTCATTTAAGATTGGAAAAGGCAAAAGACAAAGATCTCTATATGCAGAGTACATTATGTGATAGTTCAGGATGGAAGGATCAAATTGTGGAATTAAGATGGCCAAGTAAAAATATCAAAAATCTCAGATGATCAGATAATACAGTTCTCATGGCAGAAAATGAAGAGGGATTAATAAGCTTCTTGATGAGGGTGAAAGAGAAAAGTATAAAACCTGATTTGAATTCTAACATCAAAACAAAGAAAAGACTAAGATCTTGGCAACTTGTCCCATCACTTTCTGTCACACAGAGGGGGAAAGAAAGGAAGCAGTGTCAGTTTTTGTATTTTGGGGCTCAAGCATCACCACAGATTGTCACTACAGGCATGAAATCAAAAGATGTTTGCTCCTTAGAAGGAAAACTATGGCAAAACTGTGCAGCAGGCTTTTTTTTGGAGGGGCAAAGGTAGGGAAATTTGGGGATAAGTGATGTACCCAAGGTCACACTTGGTGTGACCAGGTTTTTGTATGTGTGTGTTTTAAGTGTCTGAGGCTAGATTTGAACTCAGGTCCTCCTGACTCCAGGGCCAGTACTCTATTCACTGTGCCTCCTCTATACAACATTCTTAAAAGCAGAGATATCTCTTACTAGCAAAGGTCTGTATAGTCAAAACTATGTTTTTTTTTCCCCAGTAGCAGTGTATGGCTTTGAGATTTGGACTATAAGGAAAACTGAGTTTGATAGAAGTGACACTTTCAAATTATGCTGGAGAAGACTTTTGAGAGTCCCTTGGAGAGAAAGGAGATCAAATAAGTCAATACTTAAAGAAATTAATTTAGGCTATTCACTGGATGATAAAATACTGAAGTTGAAGGTTAATTTTTTTTTTTGTGCATGTAATAAGAAGATAGGACTCACTGGAAAAGACAGCGATGTTAGGAAAGATTGAAAGGAAAAAATGGGCATACAGTGGATGAGGTGGATAGATAGCATCATAACAACATTGAACATGAACTCAAGTAAAACTTGAGAGATAGTGGAGAATAGAAGAGTCAACTATGCTATGGTGCAAGGGATCCTGAAGACTCGTACAGAAATGAAAGACTGAAAACACTACCATCACCACCACCACTACCACCAGTACCACCAAAACACAAAACAAACAAACAAAAAAACCCCACAAACCAAGAAGAACTCTCATGCATGCACACACACAGATGTGTATGTGACACTATCTATAATATAATAATATAATATAATATAATATAATATAATATAATATAATATAATATAATATAATATAATATAATATAATATAATATAATATAATATAATATAATATAATATAATATAACATAACATAATATAATATAACATAACATAACATAACATAACATAACATAACATAACATAACATAACATAATATAATATAATATAATATAATATAATATAATATAATATAATATAATATAATATAATATAATATAATAT
>NW_027187372.1:18657395-18866457 GCF_028583685.1 Petaurus breviceps papuanus
TATAATATATATATACACATACATACACACACATTCCATAATGGAAACAAAGCTTCATAGTCAATTTCCAAAGCTTGTAGGTCAAAGAAAACAATACTACAAAAATCCAAATCGAAAAACAAATTCAAATACTAAGGTACTACAGTAAGGCTCACACACAACTTGGATCTTGCAGGCTAGAGAGATGTCAGGAGAGCAGATCACCAGCAGTAGTTGTTGTTTCCAGAATTATCAAACCATAGATGCCAAAGACAAAGTCAGAGGTCAGTGTGGACTCTGTGGGAACAGGCAGTCCAGGAGAGCCATCTGGCATATGCTACTGGAGGTACAAGCAGTTGAGGCACAATGGCCACCAAGGCATGGCTGCTTCAGAGTTGCTGGCCTGCAGATTGTAGGGGGACAAAGGGACCTTTCCAAGGGGGTAATCACTCTTGCTTTAACCTGCTTGGATCTGGATTGCTGTCTAGGGTGAAGGTCCTGGGGTGTATAACCAGTGAGCTATAAAGTATGGAAGCTTAAGAGAGGGCAGCCAACTAAGAGCTCCAGCAGCTGAGAAACCCCAGCAATTTGGGACAAAGCTCCACTCTCTGGAAGCAGAATGCTACTGTGGCAAAAAGCTCAAAAGTCAAGTAATTGAGTGGCAACATGAGCAAGCAAAGGAAGCAAAGCAAGCAGAGCAATCTAACTTTACACTCCTATTTTGGGTGACAAAAAGGATCAAATCATGGAAATAAGGAAGACAATAAAGTCAGAATTCCTGCACCAAAAGCTTCCAAGAAATATATGAATTGGTTACAGGACATACAGGAACTTAAGAAGGATTTTGAAAACCAAATAAGAGAAGTGGAGGAAAAATTAGGAAGAGAAATGAGGATGATGCAAGAAAATCATGAAAAGAGTGTCAACAATCTGACTTAAGAAAATAACACCCTAAAAAATAGGCTAACTCAAATGGCAAAAGAGGCTCAAAATGGCAATGAGGAGAAGAATGTCTTAAAAAGCCAAATTTGCCTGATGGAAAAACAATCTCAAAAGCTCACTGAGGAGGATAATTCCTTCACAATTAGATTGGAACAAATGGAAGCTAATGACTTTATGAGAAATCAAGATGCTGTTAAACAGATCCAAACAAATGAAAAAATAGAAGGCAATGTGAAATATTTCACTGGAAAAACCACTGACCTGGAAAATAGATCCAGGAGAGACAATTCTAAAATTATTGGACTACCTGAAAGCCATGATAAAAAAATAACCTAGAATTCATCCTCCAAGAAATTCTCAATGAAAATTGCCCTGATGTTTTTGAAGCAGAGGGGAAAATAGAGGTTGAAAGAATCTATTGATTACCTCCTGAAAAAGATCCCCAAAAGAAAACTCCTAGGAATATTATAGCCAGGTTCCAGAGTTCCAGATCAAGGAGAAAATATTACAAGCAGCTAGGAAGAAAGAAATTGAATATTGTGAAAACACAATCAGGATAACACAGGATGTGGTAGCTTCTGCATTGAGGGATTGAAGGGCTTGGAATATGATATTCCAGAGGTTAAAGGAGCTGGGATTAAAACCAAGAATCACCTACTCAGCAAAACTGAATATGGTGGTTCAGGGGAAAATATGGTCAATTCAATAAAATAGAGGACTTTCAAGCATTCTTGATGAAAAAGGCAGTTGAATAGAAAATTTTATATTCAGATACTAGAAGCAAGAGTAGCATGAGAAGGTAAACAGGTAAAGGAAATCATAAGGAAATTATCAAAGTTGAACTATTCACATTCCTACATGGAAAAACAATAATTGTAACTTATGAAACTTTTCTAATTATGAGAATAGTTGAAGAGAATACATATATGTATATATGTGTATATATACATATTTAAATATATATACATATATAATTATATATGTACATACAAACATAGATATGTCTATATATGAGGGTATATGGGCATATGAATACCCATGTGAGTGTGTGTATATATGTATACAGGCATACATAGACAGAGGGAACAGGACAAATTGAATAGGAAAGGATGATATTTAAAAGGTTAAATTGAGAAGTGAGAGAGGGATATAATGAGAGGACATGGGGAGAGACAGAATGGGGTAAATTATCTCATATAGAAAAGATATGGGAAAACTTAAAATGGAGGGGAATAACAAGAAGGTAAAAGGAATAGGTCAACCTTACTATCATTACATTTGGCTTAGGGAGGGAATAACATACACACTAAATAGGGTTTCTCACCCTACATGGGGGGAAGGGGATGAGAGGGGGGATGATGGAGGGGAGGGCAAGTTGGGGGACAGGGAAGTTAGAAACACACACATTTGAAAAGGGACAGGGTCAAAGTAGAAAATAAAACAAGTGGGGGGGGGGCGTTGATATGATGGAGGGAAATATAGTCAGTCTTTCACAATATATCCACTATGGAAATGTTTTGCATAGCTACATGTGTACAACCTATATTCAACTGCCTATGTTCCCAGTGAGGGTGGGTAATGAGGGAGGAAGGGAAAGAATCTGGAATTCAAAGTTTTAAAATAAAACATTTAAATAAATATATACGTGTAATTTTTTAAAAATGCTACTGGAAAATAAGATATACAGGCAGTGGAGTATAGAGAGCCATCCTGCCCTACTGGAGAGTCGGAGGGGGGATGGGGGACGACATAAGAGAGAGCAGATTTGGTGAGGGGGTACACAGTGGGAATGCTGTGTTGGGGTGGCGGGTAGGGGAAAGATGAGGAGAAAATTTGTAATTCAATATCTTGTGGAAATGTATGATATAAACTAAAAATAAACATTAAATTTAATTTAAGAAAAAGACTTGGAACTTACCTAGAAATATCAAGGAAGATTTAAGTATTATATTCCAAAAGACAAAAGATAGATTCAACCAAAATAACTTATTTAGCCAGAAATATAATCCTAAGGGTTGGGGTTTGGAGGATGGGAAAGCAGAAGAAAAATGAACCTTTAATTGAAATAGATTGTTTCTCCAAATATTCCTGAAGAACTGAATGCATGCCTATGATTATTCTACTGCTGTATTCAGAAAATTTTAGTGGCTAAATATTGACTTTAGGATAAATTATATATTCTCTAGCTTGATATTTAAACCAAATCTGGTTCCACCCTATCTCCCCAAATTTATTTCACATAATTTCCTTACATACCCTCCATTCCAACCAAGTTTGCTTATCAGTCATTCCCTAAACCTTCCCTTGCACAGACTGTCCCTCCTGTTTAGAATTTACTCTCTTTTTAATTGCTCTCTGATAAGATTTAGTTTCTTTCTATTCTCATCTCAAGCTTCTGATTTTACTATAGTCAATATCTTTACCCTCCACAAAATATGTTCTATTTAATTATCTGTCTCCTATTTCTTCAGAGTTTCTCATGTTCCATGACTTCCAACCATACAATAACACCCCTAGAATAATGTTATTAGAAAGAAATTGGGAGGATTTTCTGTTAAAAATTTATGGGAGTATATTGACCATAGCTACCCAGGGTGAATAGGCCTTAAGTGACTGTGATCTGATAAACAGTTAAAAATAAAGATTAGGTTGTGTCTCTCAGTATTTAGTTGTTAAATTACATTAGGTAAATCCAACAGAAATCCAGATTTTTTAAGTTGGAGTCATTGTGTTCAGTGAAACTAGCATTTCTAACATTTCCCCCCAATTTTCAAATTCTTTGATAAGTATTTTCAATGAATTCAATATGAAGTTAAAGTTCATAAAATTTAAGGGAATCTTTTTATCATAAACATTTCCTTACTGAGATAATAAAAAACATCGCATAAACAAGTGTTCAATTATCCTTATTGCTAACTCTTAGTATATGGGAGTGCATAAGTGAAAATTTATTATCCTTTAGAGAAATTAAATGCTTTTAATATTTATGATGCCAAAATTGTTATTTCAAAAGAATAGATGCAATGGGGTAAGTTACAGATTTGCTTATCCTTTCCATTTCCCTCACCCTGTCCTTTTACTTAAATGATCTCAATGTACAGAATTTCATAAGCGTCCTTCACATATTACTCCTCTTCTCCACTTAGACTATACACACTCCAGTGGTGGTACTTTTCTCTTAGCTCAGAATGTAACAGTAGTTTCTAAATTTGATTTCTTTTCTGTAATTTATTATTTTGTCAATCCATTCTCCACACCTTTTCCTGATTATTTTTCAAAACCACTGTATATTTCTGAGTAGATGAAGAAATGTTTGATGATTTTCCAATGCTATCTAAATCCTATAAATACTTAGTTCTTTTGACAATTAATCTGGCTTCATCTTGCCTGTTCATGTCACTAATTCTTCTCATTTAGTTTGCTTGATACTAACTAGAGTACTTTCCATCCTTTTCTTGTTCTTACTTTTCTATTTCTGTGCCTTTTGTCTTCTTGTCCTTTATGATTTATGGGAACCCTTTCATTCTTCCAATATGTTGATAATCTTCTCTTCTTTCAAAGTATAATTCAAATGCCATTCATTCCCTGAATCCACCAAGCACATTATCTTTTCAGATTTTCCTGGATCCCTATTTTGTTCCTCATTTCATTTACTCTTTTATTATAAATATTTGCTTATTTATTCTTCCTCAATCAATATTTAAATTTCTTGAAGTCACTGTCTATAAAATACTTTGGTTCTTAGCACATCATTTGCATTTTTTTTGTTTGGTTTTGATCCATACTTATGTTTCCACTGGTCTGAGAAACTCCTACTATTGAAACCTCTTCCACAGATATATGCAATCTAAGATGCAGGGGAGTTTACTGTAACTCTGAGATGTTAACTAATCTGCCTACAGTCACATGGTAAAAAATGTCATCGGCAGAAATTGAAATTATATCATCTTGATTTTAGGGTCAGATTTCTATTTGTTACATCACACTTCCTACATTAATTATAATATAGATAAGGAAGTTGGAAGAGTGAAAGAAACAATTCTACATGTTAGAGAAGATGCCAAATGTAAATAAAATCTTTTATTGCTCTTCTTGTAACTATTAGTTAGGTAAAGCAGGCAGTTTGTCCAAGCAAATGAGTTTGCTACTTGAGCAATGTGGTTACACATAGGCAGAGAAGTCTGAATTCTGTAGTTCTAAAATATAAAACTCTCACCAATTACCTTGCAATTTAATTTAAAGGAAGAACAAATAAAAGAGCTCATTTCACATAATTTTTAACCACAAACTAATAGAGCAAACCAAAATGTATGTACTACTGATGGAATAATTTTGATTGGAGATCATTTCATTCTCTTTTTTTTTGGAGGGGGAAGGCAAGATAATTGGAGTTAAGTGACTTATCCAAGATCACACAGCTAGTAAGTGTCACATGTCTGATGCTGGATTTGTACTCAGGTCCTCCTAACTCCAGGGCCAGTGCTGTACTTACTGCACCACCTAGCTGCCCCATTTTCTCTGTACTGTTCCAGTTTTCGTATATGTGCTGCCAAACTAAGTTCGGATCATTTTGTTCTTGTACTTGGTAGAGAGTAACTTTGGTTGAATTATGGAAAATGATCTATCTTTTCTTGAGTTTATGATAAAGAGAGGAAAGTCAAGGCAGAAGAATCTCAATTACACCTTAGATTTTAAGAAAATAAATTACAAAGGAAAAAAGAGACAGTATTCCACAGACTAAAATTCTATTAGGCACTGTGTGTGAATATTGAATGTATGTGTATATAAATACAGCTGGTGACACAGTGGACAGAATGCTGGAACTGCAGTCAGATAGACCTGACAACCCTAAATAAGTCATTTAACATCAGATTGTCTCAGTTTCCTCAGCTATAAGATGGGGATAACAATAATTTGCATCATAAATTTGTTGAGAGGATAAAATGAATTGTTTGTAAAGATTTTTGTAATCATTAAACTATTATATAAATCCTTGCTATGGCAATGCCGCTGCTACTGTAGCTGAAACAAATCTAATGCATGGAAATATATTTCTCCTATATAAGAATAGTCAGATCCAGGAAATGATTTCCCCTTTATAATTTCTCCATTTTGTAAAGAATAAAATCATCATTAAGACAAAGAACTGCTAACAACTCTGCTTTGGGCATCCTGAATGTATGGAGATATATGTGCAAGGAGAGTCTCTTGCTACTTTATTGTGCTTCTGTCCCATGCTGGTCATCTATTTCCTTCCCTAAATAATTTTCCCTTTTTTCTAAGTCATCTATGACGGGGGTAAGAACCAGCTTCAAGACCACATGTGGCCTTCTAGGTCCTCAAGTGTGGCCCTTTGTCTGAATCCAAACTTCACAGAAAAAAAATCCACTCAATAAAAGATTTGTTCTGTAAACTTGGACTTAGTCGAAAGGTCACTTCCAAGGACCTAGAAGCCATATGTGGTCTCAAGGCTACAGGTTCACCACCCCTGGTCTATGACATACTCTGATAACAATATAACTTCCATTTGCATCTCTGCTGATATTCAATCAAATTCTATGCTTCCCTTTGGTTTCCAATTTTCCTCAAATAATTACATCTTCATAATATACACCTACTTCCTCATCCCTTCTATGTTTCTCCTGATTATTATGAATAAGTTATAATGGCTATTCAGAGACATAATTAAATTATGGATTTTATCTCACCAATTCTCCATGATTGTTATAGGGTTAAATGTGCTTCCCTGAGCTAAAATTTCTATTTCACCTTGCTTGTTGACTTTGTACATTAGTATATAAACATTGGAGGGCATAGCATTTATTATTAATTCCTTATCTATATTTTGTCTGTGTTTTTCAGCAACAATTCTTGGTAGACGCACTTAGGTAGTCTTCTCCTAACTTCATACTTTTTAGTTTTAGAGGTTGTCCTATTATATTTATGTGAAGAGCCTCACCCTGGCAAAAAGTCACAGTTCAGGAAACATGAGTAAACCAACACCACACTAACCAATATAAAAAAAAAATATTGGAAATCTGGAGATCACTAAAATAAAAAAATGATAATCTTATAATATATGAAAGCAGAGAATTAAAGGAAAAAATGGATTCTTCAGAAGAACTATATAAATACAAAATAGAATAAAAAATTATAGAAGTGGGGGTGGCCAGGTAGCACAGCGAGTAAGAGCACTGGCTCCAGTGTTGAGAAGACCTGGAGATCGAATCCTGGGCTCAGATACTTAGCACACACCCAGAAACACCTGGCCGTGTAAGCTTGAGCAAGTTACTTAACCCCAATTGCTTAGGGGTGGCCAGGTGGCTCAGTGAGTAAGAGCACCGGCTCCAGTGTCGGGATGACCTGGATCAAATCTCGGCTCAAATCTCAGCTCAGATACTCAGCACCACACCCAGAAATAACTGGCCGTGTAACCTTGAGCAAGTTACTGAACACCGATTGCTTTAAAAAAAATTTATAGAAGTTCTGGAGGAAATAATTGAAAGGAGAAAAACTGGATTAGAAGATAAAGTGGTAAAACCTACCCATGAAATGGACTGCCTGAAACTAGAATTAACAATCATAAATTCTTCACACCATGGGAGAGCAATACACATCCAAACAAAATTAAAAGATTGGCAATGTAGAAGGAAATGTACAGATCTGATATCAAAAACAACAACAAAAACAAAGAAACAACTGTAATGGAGAGCAAGTAGAGAGAAAATTAAGAATCGTTAGCATCCCTGAAGATCCTGATTTCTCAAAAACTTTTTTCTTGATATGTTTCAATGAATAAAATAGAAGAAAGAAACCTATCCCAGACTCATTTAAACTGGAGGACAAAGTAAGGATAGGAAGAAACTACTAACAAACTTCTCAAAAAATATAGCAAAAAGCAAAGTCCCTGGAATTTCACAGCCCAAATACAAAGTTTCCAAATCAAAGAAAAAATACTACAAATATCAAGAATGAAGCCCTTTGAGTACCAAGGGAATAGAGTCGGAATTGCAAAAGACCTGGTAGGTTCTACCATAAACAACAGGAAATGTAATATTTTAAAAAGATAAGCTTTCAACAATTTACTGTCAAAAGCCTATTATAATCCTAAGGCAGGGGTGTAGATGGACCATTAAGGGAACATCAATATTGTTTGTGGACAAATGGAATATTAATTTGTGATAAGGAATATTGAATGAATCTTCAGGAGATCTTGAGCAAGGAATGTGAAAAATATCACTCTCGAGTGTCTGAACGCTCTTTATTGTCATTTAGCACAATGGTTTATGCATAATAGATGCTTAATGAATATTAGTTGAAAAGAATTTAATTACTACAATTAGGAAGATGGTCTGTTTGCCCAAAGTTCATATTGATGAAAGATTGGGCCCAAAATTTTGGTGAACAAGCTTATGACATTCAGATTCCCCATTTTCATGCTCAACATCATGTTTTCCTTTTTCTGTTTTTTGTTTTTTGCAATTAAAAGTATTTCATTGTCATCATTATTTATAAATCTTGAATTATTCACTTAGGAAACAAAATTCTCTATGCCAAGTAACAAACTGCATGGGTTATTCCAAACAGCATATTTTTTGAATGATGGTATTTCTCTTACGTCTTTGTGATGGTTCTCATAAATGGCACCATTTTACAGTCTTGGATACTAAAGGTAAAGTAAAATATTTTATCATTATAAAGGTCACTTGAAGAAGGTTTTTGTTTCTATCTATCTATCTATCTATCTATCTATCTATCTATCTATCTATCTATCTATCTACCTACCTATCTATCTATAATTTGAGAACTTTAATTCCATGAGTTCCCATTAATATAAAAGCACTGTGCTACCTGCTTTTTAAAAAGTTTTTCATAGTTAGTAGCTGAACTATATAAGCTGTATTGTAATTGAAGTCTGATAGCTGTGCATTCAACATTTTAGAAAATAATGAATTAGTTCTACTCAAGAAATGATCCTCATTAAACATTACCTCTGAGATAGAGCTTTACATCTCCTTTAGAGAAATCCAATAGATTATATATTTGTGCATCCTGGGATTTTTTTTAATGGCATAGTGAAATATAAGACATTAAGTAGGCACATAGAAAAGAGCACTATCCATTATGTGACAAAAACTGCTGTCTTGTCCCAGCTTTGCTGCTACTTCTATAAGGTTGTGTGATTCACAATTTCCCTGGCTTCTCTTCCTTATACTTAAATTGAAAGTATCAGATTAGGGCGGAGTCAAGATAATGGAGTAGAAACAGGATCTCCAAGTGGCTCTGGCTCCTACCACCTCCAATTCATGTAAAAGGGGTCTCTGAACAAACTTTGGAGCTACAGAACCCACAAAATGACACAGAGAAGCTAACCTCTTGCTAAGGACAGCCCAGCATGCTGGCAGGAATCAGACAACACAGTGCTCTGGGAGCCGAGCTCAGCCCCATCCTGAGGTGTTGGCTCCAGGGCGGGCCTGACCAACTACCAGCTGGATCCAGATCACCAGCAGCTGTGGCAGTCCAGAATTATCAACACATAGATACTAAGCACCAAGTGAGAGGTCAGCACAGTGTGTACTTGGGGACCCAGTAGCTGGCAGTGCATCAGCTTTTGCCCCCAGGGCAAGAAGCCCCTGAGGGCTGCCATGAGGCCACTGCCATGTGGCAGCTTCAGCTACTGGCCTGCAGAGTGTAGAGGGACCAAGCAATCAGTCTGAGGGGTAATTGCTCTTGCTTTAACCTGCTTGGATCTGGATTGTGGATGGTCCTGGCGTGTGTGACCAGCTTGTCAGAGTGTGTGGAGGCTTCAGAGAGGGCACCTAACTAATACCTCCTGCAGCTGAGAAAACTCCAGCGTTTAGAATGAAGCTCCCCTTCTGGTGGCAGAAGCCTACTGTGGCAAAAAGTCCAAAAGTCAAGTAATTGAGTGGCAAAATGGGGAGGCAAAGGAAGCAAACCAAGCAAAGCAATCCAACATTACACTCCTTTTTGAGGACAAAAAGGATCAAAGAATGGAACAGGAGGAAGACAGTGAAATCAGAACTCCTGCATCAAAAGCTTCAAAGGAAAATACGAGCTGGTTACAGGCCATAGAGGACCTTAAGAAGCAGATAAGAGAAGTGGAGGAAAAATTGAGAAGAGAAATGAGGATGATGCAAGGAAATTATGAAACAAGAGTCAACAGCCTGACAAAGAAAGTAACACCTTAAAAAATAGACTAACTCAAATAGCAAAAGAGGCTCAAAGAGGCAATAAGGACAAGAATGCCTTAAAAGCAAAATTTGCCTGATGGAAAAAGAATCTCAAAAGCTCAATGAGGAGAATAATTCCTTCACAACTAGACTGGAACAAATGGAAGCTAATGACTTTATTAGAAATCAAGATGCTGTTAAACAGATCGAAACAAATGAAAGAATAGAATGCAATGTGTAATATCACATTGGAAAAACCACTGACCTGGAAAATAGATCCAGGATGGATAATTTAAAAATTATTGGACTACCTGAAAGCCATGATCAAAAAAAGAACCTTGAAATCATCCTCCAAGAAATTCTCAGAGAAAACTGTCCTGATGTTTTAGAACCAGAGGGCAAAATAGAGGTTGAAAGAATCCACCAATTACCTCCTGAAAAATATCCCAAAAAGAAAACTCCTAGGAATATCATAGCCAGGTTCTGAAATTCCCATATCAAGGAGAGAATATTACAAGAAGCCAGGAAGAAACAATTTGAATATTGTGGGAAAACAATCAGGATAACTCAGGATCTGGCAGCTTCTACACTGAGGGATTGAAGGGCTTGGGATATGATATTCTGGAGGTCAAAGGAACTGGGATTAAAACCAAGAATCAACTACCCTGAAAAATTGAGTATCATGTTTCAGGGGGAAATATAGTCATAATTGCTATTACTATGTACAATGTTCTGATTCTACTCACTTCACTTTACATCAGCTTACGTATATCTTTGAATGTTTTTCCTGAAAGCATTCTATTCATATTTTCTAATAGCTCAATAATATTCCATCACAATCATACACCACAACTTATCAACCATTCTCCAGTTGATGGAAATTCCCTCAATTTCCATTCAATTCCCTCAATTTTTTGCTACCACAAAAAGATCTGCTCTAAATATTTTGTACAAATAAATCTCTTTCATTTTTTACCCCTTTTTGTTAGATACAGATTTAGTAGTGGAATACTGGGTGAAGGGGTATATACAGCTTTATAGCCCTTTGGAAGTCATTCCAAATTGCTCTCCAGAATGGTTTGACCATTTCACAACTCTACCAAGAGGGCATTAATGTCCCAATTTTCTCATATCCCCTCCTACATTTGTCATTTTCCTTTTCTGTCATAGTAGTCAGTCTGAAATGTGTATAATGATACCTCATTTTAATTTGTATTTCTTTAATCAACAGTGATTTGGAGTTTTTTTATATAACTATATATAGCTTTGATATCTTCTTCTGAAAACTGCTTATCTGTATATCCTTTGACTATTTATCAGTGGAAAAAATGACTTGTATTTTTATAAATTTGCCTCAGCTCTCTATGAATTTGAGAAATTAAAACATTATCATACAAACTTGCTGTATAATTTTCCTCCCAGTTCTCTGCTTTCCTTTAAGTCTTGGCTTCATTGGGTTTGTATATGCAAAACTTTTTGATTTAATATAATAACCATTATCCATTTTCTATCTTGTAATGCTCTCTATCTTTTGTTTGGTAATATATTCTTTCCTCATTCATAGATCTGATAGGCAAAGTGTTCCATGCGTCCCAATTTGATTATGGTATCATACTTTATATCTAAACATGTAATGCATGCTGCTATCTACTTTTGTTTAATGGGTGAATTCATTCCATTCACATTCACAGTTATATTATATTCAATTTTGCTGGGTAGGGGATTCTTGTATATTTTTCTGGCTGCTTATAATAGTTTCTCCTTGACTTAGGAGCTCCAAGATTTGGCTCTAACATTTCTGGGAGTTTTCATATTAGGTTCTCTTTCAAGAGGTGATTCATGTATTCTTTCAATTTCCATTTTTTTTCCTTCTTAGTTCTAGAATACCAGGCCAATTTCCCTTTATAATTTCTTGAAAGATGTTATCTAGTTTCTTTTTTATCATAGATTTCACATAGTACAAAAATTCTTAAATTGTGTCTCCTGGATCTATTTTCCAAGTAAATTTCCCCCAATGATATATTTCACATTGTCTTCTATTTTTCATCCCTTTGATTTAAAATATTTTTTCTTGCTTTTTCACTGAGTCATTAGCTTCCACTTGCCCAATTCTAATTTTTTAATATTTTCTTCAGTGAGCCTTTGTACCATTTTGTCAAGTCTGCATTTTTAAGAAGTTTCTTTTTTTTTTCCTTCAGTGAATTTTTGTACATTTTCCCCCATTTTTATAGAATTATTTTATCACTCTTTTGTTTTCCCCACTTTTCCTCTACCTCTCTTATTTTATTTAAAAAATCCTTTTGGAGTACTTCCCAGAATTCTTTTACTGCCTGAGACCAATTCACATTATTCTTTGAGGTTTTGCATGTACCTCTTTTGAAATTGTTCTCTTCTTTTGAGTTTGTGCTTTGATTTTCCCTATCACCATAGTAACTTTCTCTGGTCAAATTCTATTTTAGTATTTGCTATTTTTTTTCCAGTTTATGTCTTGAATTTTAATGTTATGTTAAAATTAAGCTCTGTTCCCTGGGGTAGGGTAGTAACTGGTTTTTCATGCTGCTATTTTAAGAGCTAGTTCTGGTGGTGTGTAGGTTTTTCATTCTTCTAAGGTAGTATAATCTAAGCAGACATGTGGTCACTGCTCTCTGGACCTGTACTGTCATTTATGGATGAGCACAAGTATTCTCTTGTACTCTAGAACTGTGACTAGGATACCCACTCCTCATATTTCTCCTCACCCTGGGATCATGACCTGGAATTGTGTAGGGGCAATGTAACAATGCTCCCATTGCCAGAATATAATCTCCTATAATCTTCTTTTGATCAATTGTCTGAGTCCCTTAATATTTGTAGACTGAAAGCTCTGGAAGCTGCAACTGAAGATTCATTCATCCCCAAATCCTAAAGCTGGATTGGCAGGGCACTGCCTGACCTGGCCCATCCTGTGCTTGACTTTGCTTCACTCTTGTTCTCACAAGACAGACCTTTCCTACAAACCTTATGAGTTGTCTTGGGATGAAAAATATTTCACCACATCCTTTTATTGATCGTGCCACTTCAGGATTCATTTGGAGACATAATAATAGCATTGTTTAGAGGGAAATTTGGGAGACTTCAGGCAAGTCCCTGTCTTTACTCTTCCATCTTGGCCCCAATAGGTTGCCTTTTAAATTTAGAAAAAAAGATGGTATTTTTAAATTGTTGTTGAACTTTACATGTTATCTTTCTTAAATGTATTTTTTTTTCAAATACAAAATACCTCTGTTCAACAGCAAACTGTGCAGGTGGTCCTCATTATATTGCTGACTAAAAAAAGTTGATAGAGGCTTCAAATGAAATTTATAAAAGAAATTTTATTTTTCAATATGATATTTACATAATTTTGAATAACAAAAGGAAAAAGTTAAATAATATGTGTATCCATATAAGACCTGGAAGCTGACTTATTAACTTCTATCAATGGTCCATTCATGTCATTCAATACAAACTCTGTTGAATCAATTTCGTAGCCTCATCTGTCATGCTGCATGCCATAATCCTTGTAAATTATGAAGAACCTCAGTGCTGACCCAGTTGGATTGGTTTGGCATGCAGAGGAGAGTTCTTTTACCACTCTAGCTTTATTTTATGTAAAATTATGATAGATTATATTATGTGAAATCCCTTGGATTAAAGTTAATGATACCAATAATAAGCTAATTCAAATAAAATGATATTTATGGATAAAAGGGGAGCACAAATATTTATATCTTAAAAAAGAAATTTTGCATATTAAGATATATTCATCAAAACCATGTAAGGCTATCATCAACAAACATTAACAGCAAAATGTTATTATAATCAGTCAAAATATAACTTATAGCATTATGAAAAAAAATAAGAAGAAAACCATAAATAGGTAATTTTTACCTCCAGGTATTGGCCTCATAAGAAATTTTTTATTGTCTTTATGTAACTAATCTGATTGGTTCTATTTACATTTGTTGATCATAATATTTTACAGTCAAATGATTGAACAAAGCCTATTTGTTAGGTCCAAGATTTAGTTACATCTTTAATGTCTAATATCAAAACCAAATTTATACCATCTTTCAAACACATATATACACGTATATATGTATGAATGTAAGTATGTGCTTGTGTATACAATAAACATATACATTTATATGCTTATGAAAAGCTGGTTTTTATTCTGAATCTTATTTTCTTGATGATTCTTAAGGATATTTGAAATATACAAACATATGTTTGTATGTATGTTTGTTTATATTTCCAAAAAGAAATTTGTGATCTCAATCCAAAAACAAAAAACAATAAGCTTCAGTTGAGTACCAAAATTCACCCAATGTGCTGCTCGCTAAAGACCAGATAGTTCTGATTCATGAGAAGATGACCAATGCAAGAACCCATTTCATTTTTCTGACTGACAGAATAAAATATATATTCCCCACATATCCAGTAATGAAATATGACAGTGCCCACTTCAATAAAAAATCAAGTCTTATTGCTATGTCCTTAAGTACATGTGATATGACAGTCACTTGAACCAACATGAGATAGTTAGCCTGGAAGAGGAAAAGTCAGGGGATATGTTGGTTGTGTTCAAATATTTGACATAGAGTTGCATGCTTTATCATCTTCTCTTTTGAAGCAGATATCAGAAATAAGAATAAATTATAAAATTTGCAAAAAAAAAAGACAAAACTATGCACAATGACAAAAAATATATAATTATGGCCACACAGGTTTTTAATGGGGAGTTTCTGGAAGTGGTGGGTTTCTGTTCATTGTAGATTTTCAAAGCTGAAGTTAAATGAGCATCTTATATATTATAAAGATTCTATTCATATGTGAATTGGACTGAATGGTCACTGAATCCCTTCTAACTTTAAAATTCTGTAATTCTGCAACTGTGAAATTGACTATTAGAATATATAAAGATGCTGTTTTTCAAAAATAATTCTTAAACTAATTAAATCATAGTCTTTTCTGTAACATCTTGAAGCTTATAGAGTTCAACTTAATTTAAGAGTCCAGTAGCAATAGAGTTCAAAGCTCTTTCTTTTGGTTCATCCTAACTGACCTATAATGTCTAATTTATTCAACCTCACCAGCATCCACTCAATACCATTTTTCTTTAGATATGAACTTGTGACCTACTTATAAAACTACTTTATTTTATAATTATACAAGCTATTTAGCCCTTGAAAATAAAATAATTATTCAAAGTTACAGAAATATCTTAACAACAGAAGAAAACAAGAAAAAATAAGTCACTATGCATTGCATTTATTTATACACAAAAGATAGCACTGAGGAAAAACAGCAATTCACATCCCTTTTCACTGTCAGAATGCTACCTATAAACAATACTGAATATCACCAAATACTACTCAAGATCCCAACTTAGGAAAGGAAGAACTGGCCCTCCCCCATATCTCAGCATAAAATTTCTAAACAATGCAAAAAAAGTTATAGTTCTGGAAAGCAATAAATCTTTAGCAATGTTCACACAAGTGCATGGATGAAAATGAAATATTTAAAAGAAAGATAAAAATAATTGAATATTACCCATAGAATCTCTTCTATTTCTCTGCTTCTCTCTTCTCTACATCTCTGGTAAACATATGAATGGGCCTTCCATTCAAATGTAGGGAAGTGCCAATACTGTGCTAAGTGATATTGACTTAAAAGATAGTGATGAGATAATTTTAAGGAACTTAAACATCAGGGTTTTTTATTGATACAATCCATTCCATATATATTTAATAAGAATATTTTGAGTTTTTTTTAATATACAGAGCACTTAGATCTTATTAGAGATGGATGGTATGTAAATTAATTCATCATCAGGCATACACTAAGTACCTACAGTGTGACACGTATAGTTTCATTCTCTGGAAATACAAATACAAAGAATGAAACAATCTCCACTTGTAAAGACCTTATATATTACGGGGGTTAAGCAGAGTTGGACAAGTATTCATGATAATATGCAGAATAAACATCAGGAGAACAAATAAAATAAAGACCAAGAACATAAATTAACTCAATATCTCCAAAAGGGAACCCATTCATTAACTTTTACTCTAGCCAAGTATTTTATGTAGGCCAGGTTGTGAAAGATTTTCTACCATGGATATTATTCAGTACAAGTCCTGAAATATTTTTAATACTTTATTTCAAATATCTTGAGATAAATTGACTAATTCATTATGATTATAGTAAATACCAGAACTTGGTATTTTGAAATATTCCATTTTATTTAATTAGTTTAGTAGTTTAATTCATGCAATGAATAGAAAAAAAAACAAGGAAAACTCTTTATAGAATTCCAATCTAAGTAAGTTGATCTCTATTTTCCAAAATCATTTGAAATATTACTGTAGTCACCCATTCTGCTTTTGGGAGTTTGCACTAATGAAATGTTTTCAGCAACCTCAGGTTCTTCAAATTTTCCTCTTCAGATTTTTGGAACTTCTTGATTTCATCCTTTAGTTCTTATAATCTAGAATTAAATATTGAGATATTTCTGTCAATTATCATACATTTGTTGGCAATATTTTATTATATGGCATGGAGTTGAAATCCCTTATCTGAAATTTGATCTGTTCTTATTTCTTCTATGCTACAAGTCTAGTGCACAATGAAAGTTTTCTTGTTTTTGGTTCATTTCATGTGCTCATGTGCATTGCCTCCTCTAGTATCATTGAGAATAACTTTGAAGCATTTCCAATAGGTAGGGGTATTGTTATTTCTGATTTGTTACAATTTATCTTATCTTTTATGGCACTAGACCATGAAGCAGTAAAGCTTACTTTACAGTTTTCTAAGTGAAATTTATCATTCCAAAAATTTTGAGTAGGGCCAATGTGCCACTTCAGTGTTCCCTATCTATCTGTTTGACTATTATGAGTATGATATCACACTAACTTGGGCACTAATCAAATCAGTGCTATGTCCAGGGCACAACTTGTCAGTGTTAAAGCCTTTCTCCCAGAACTTCATAACTACTACACACATCCCAGGGCACATGAAGCTCTTGTTATGCATCACCTTGTGTAGCACTGACCTGCTTTGTTATTGTCCTGTCCCTCATGCAATGGATCATGATCTGGACTTCTGAGAGTTTGTTGTTACTTGTGGTTAAATTATTACAAATAATAGCTAGCATTTGTATAGCACTTTAAATTCATGAAGCACTTTAGAGTAATGGTGCTGTGTCTGAAAGGGTAAAAGATTTGTCAGAATTGCAAACCAAGTAAGAATCTGAAGTAGGACTAAATTGTGCCCAATTCTAACATACTGTGAAAATTGATGCCTATTTTACATGCTTGCTTTTTCTCAACAATATTTCTTGGTAATTCTCCCCTGTCCCTTTTCTCTCTTTTGATAATTGAGTGTGCCTCAAAAAGCTTTCTCCTTACCATCTTCCCTTCTTTCACTCTACTTCTCTGAAGTTCACATTAAAGCAAGTTTTGAATCTATTACCTTAAGTAGGATATTATTGTTTGTATCAAGGTATTAACAATCATGTGAATAAATGCTAGTAGCATTTGTAAACAACAATCTACTCTGAAAAACACTCTGATCATTATAATCATTTTATGTAAAATATGTTTTTCTCTGTTCACAATGTGAACAGGGAATTTTGTTTAATTGCCTTCAGTCATGTATCCTTTTGTTTATTCAAAATTTGTGCACAACAAACTCAAGAAGAGATTTATGGATTTCAAAATATTAAATATAATACAAAATAATAAAATTAAAAATGAAGTTGAGAAATAGTAGACCATTTACAAAGACTGAGATACTGATAATATTGCCACCTGTTGATTGCTGTACTGCTGTTACTACCTTTAAGGAATACTGGAGGGTGGGAATAGTATTGAAAGACTTGAGGTAGGTAGAACTTTTACAAATTTTCACAAAGGAGATTATATAAACTAGCATGGAGAATTTAACATTAATCTCTAACAAATTTATGTCACAGATTTTATAACAAAACTTTAGGGAATGCTTAGAATGAGAAACTGTTTATTGAGTTCACTAAGAACAAAATATGCTATACCAACTTTATTTCCTTGTTGCTTTTGTTAAAATAGATATATTCAGCAGTGAATTGCATTTATACATACATTCATGAGATCCTAAATATTTGTAGGGCATAAAAAGACCTTGGCAATCCCTTAGTCCAATCTTAATATTTTATAGATAAAGAAACTAAAGTCAAGAGAGATGAATGAACTTACCCAGTGTTAGTCAAATAGTAAGTGGACACACAAAGTTATAAATTCAGTTCTTTTTACTGAAAAGCTGATGCTCTTATCATATCAGCAGGCAGCCTAGGTACAGGTAAGCTGGGCCATAGTATAGTTGGTTGAAAATCCAACTATTTCAGCAAAAGAATGAAAGTTTATTATATGAGCCAAGTAACAGAACATATCTACAATACAAGAATCAATTTGACCAAAAAATGGAAATACTCCCTAGCAATGGTAAAATAGTTTGGCCTTGGCAATTTATGGGGGAAAATGCAAACTAACTTTTGTTCCCAAATAATTCCCTTATGCTTCTATAATGATGGAGACAAACGTAAAGGTAAGCATAGATTATAAGGACCAGAGTTTTTAGATCATCTATAAACATTAACTGTTGATAATTTAAAAGTTATATCTTGTCTAATAATCACCAAGTCCTCATACTGCTGGAGAAACCAATGACACCAATTCTGGTATTCTTGTATGAATTAAAACAGAGAACAAAAGTATTTTTATAGACAAATGAAAGGATTTCTAACATGATTTCCTTGGAAGGACAGATAAAGACATGGAACTTATTCTTCAACTGGACTTTTTGACTAACTCTGCACTGTACCTGCTACTCTGCCTGGTTCCATAGAACAAAATTCATCTGTACCAGGTACCAGTTGATCACCTCACTTTCCTGGCACCTTTTGTGTGTTGTCTCCCCCATTAGATTATAAATTCTTTTTTTATAAAAAGCAATTGGGGTTAAGTAACTTGCTCAAGGTTACACGGCCAGTTATTTCTGGGTGTGGTGCTAAGTATCTGAGCCCGGATTTGATCCCAGGTCATCCCGACACTGGGGCCAGTGCTCTTACTCGCTGTGCTACCTGGCCGCCCCTAGATTATAAATTCTTTGAGGATGGGGATTATCTTTTTATTGATTTTATCCCCAGTGTTTAACATAGTGCCTGACACATGATAGGCATTAAATAAATATGTATTGGATTGCATCAGATTGATTTCAGTCTACAATCAAAGACAATAAGATTCATCATTTCATAGGATGCTTGCTAATGTTACCTGAAAGTGCTCAAGGTAAGAATAAGCAAAATAAACAAACAAATAAAAAACAATACCATGAAGATAATTTCAACTTATGCATCAATATTACTGGGTTTTTTGCTGTTCGTTCTTTTTTCTCAAAAAGAACCAATGGTTTTAGGATGTCTTAACCTGCAAATGAATTGGATTTAAGTGAGGCAGAACTATGCAAAGACATCATCCTCATTCTCTCCTCCATATTCACTAAAGTCCAAGGGCAAGACATAAGTTAGGACAACTGGTAAGTGCAGAAGAACACTGGGCAAGAAACAGTCTTTAAAGAACTCACTAAGATCTTTTAAACCAAGTCAATATATATTTTGTTACTTGAAAATAGGAATGCAGAGGAAGATGGGGAAAAAAACCTTCATTGTTTACTTTAGCAGATCACAATCTCTGTGTACCTCAATTTCCCTATCTCTAAAATAAAAAGATTAGATTAAATTCTCTCTAAGGTGTTTTTATTTTTTTTTTTTTGTTTCTAGAACTCCAAGTGTTAAAGTTCAGGATTGAGAAACAAGAGAAAGAAATCTAGTAGACTACAGTCATATCATAACCATATTTTAGAAATATATTTTAATAGAAGGCTTGACACATGCCAATAAAATCATAATTAAAAATAGCTGTATTTTAGACAGAAAACAACTGATTGCTAGCTAGTAAGGTGTCATTTCTGCGAAAAAAAAAAATTGTTCAGTTGGACTTTCAACAACAACACAATCAAAATTAATACCAGATTAGAAGAAAGGTTGTCAGACAGTCAATAAACATTTATTAAGTATTTACTATGTGCCAAGTTCTATACTAAATCCTGGTGATAGAAAGAAAGGCAGAAACATATTCCAAACTGTCAAGGACCTGACACTCTAATGAGACAGATGAACTGTTGAAAAAGAAACAAACAAACAAAAAAAACTGTGCATACAAGATATGTACAGTGTAAGTGGAACCTAATCTAAGAGGGAAGACATTAGCAATAAGACAGGGGTTAGGAAAGAAAGCTTCATGGAGAAAGGAGTAATGGAACCAAGTCTTGCACGATGCTATGGAAACCAAGAATTGGAAGTGATGGAGGACAATTATCCAGGCATCAAGGACAGCATGTGGAAAGGCATGGAGTTGGAAGATGGATTACTTTGGCACGAAATATATAGGATGCTAGTGTCAGTGGATCATAGAATACATAGACTGTAGTAAATATTAAAAAGGTAGGGTGGGATCAGGCTGTGAAGGGATTTGAATGCCGTTTTGTTTTTAATAGAGTAAGGAATCATAGTAGTTTATTAAGAATTTGACATGATCAGACTTGGACTTTAGGAACATCACTTTGGCAGCTGAGTGAAGATTGGAATGGGGAAAGACAACGTGAGTGATAACAATGACAAGGATATTGTAACAGTTCAGGTGTGAGGTGCTGAAAATATGTACCAGGGTGATGGTAGTGCTGTGATTCAGAGATGTGACTAAAAAATGACCAGGCCATGTGGGTAGTTCAAGGAAGAACCATGAACTCCATTTATTGATTCTCAGGACAAGGTTTTTATAGAGCAATGAGACAAAGGAAGGGGACTCAAGTATTCCTATCATTATCTTAGTCTGTCATATCCTGGAAGTGGCATGGCAGTAAGGCTTTTTTTCTCTAGGTGCCAGAAAGTCTTAGGAAGAGTCAGTTAACTCCTTTCATATGCAGTCCCATTACAAAGGATGCTCTGGAGAGCTGGCTTCAAGGCCTGAAGCCAAGATACATCTGCATAGGAACAGACCACCTAAGAATTCAAACATTTTGGTTTTGAACAACTAAAGTCTTGGGGCAGAGCCCATTGGTCTCAGAACTCAAACAACATCCTTGTAAGTATAACCCATAACAATGAACTCAGGAGCTAACTTGACAAAAAGTTGCATCTCAAAGAGTTCTTTGATATTCAGGTCCACTGATATCAAGGTAATTATCAGAAGTCCTGGCTCAGGCTTCTTTGGCTCTTGCCAAACATGGTAGAAAGGAGACATATACAAAAGATATGTGAATGTAGAAATGACAAAACTTGAAGGCAGATTAGATACGTGCTGTGACTAGGAGAGAGAAGTTTAGAAAAACACCATGGTTAAGAGCTTATGTGAGTATGGGGATGGTGAGGCCCTCAAGAGAAACAGAAAATTAGGGAGTAATGGAAGATTTAGGGGTATAAGACAATACAATCTATTTTGTACAAGAAGAGTTTGCAATGGTTATGAGAAGTCAAATTCAAAATGTCCAAAGAGCAGTTAGTGCTGTGAGGCTGGAACTTAGAAGATGTTATATCTGGATATGGAGATCTGAAAATCAGCAGCATAAAAATAATGTTTCAATATCTGGGAGCTGATGAAATCACTTAGTAAGCTACTATGGAGGAAGAACAGAAAAGGTCAAAGGACATATAGCCTTAAAAGACTGAGTGTTACTTAGGTAAAAATTCAGCACAAGAGATTAAGAGCTGTAGAACAAGTTGGAGGAGACCCAGTAGAGAGAATTGTCATCGAGAGATTATAGAGAGGATGGAGTTTTTAGGAGAAGATGGTGATTGGTATTATTAAAGCCTGCAGAGAAATCAAGAAGGATGGTGATTGACTATGTCAATTAAGAAAGCATTGATAACTTTGCAGAGAGCAATTTCAGTTGAATGATGAGATCAGAATCCAGATTACAAAAGGTTTCGTATTGAATAGGAGTGGAGGAAATGGATGTCCAACTGTAGATGACTTTGTTAAGCAAGGTCATAAGGAGGAAGGGGCAAACTAATAGTTAATATCATGTAGAATCATGTGCTCTTGTAAAAATTTTGCTTATTTGTTAGATCATTTGTTTACTTTTTTCAGACCGGGAGATGTGGGAGTTTTTTCTGGCAGTAGGAAAGTAGCTAATGTTTAGCCAATTGGAGATTAACGACTGAGTATGAATAACAGTGGGAAAAATCTGTTGGAAAAAAATGGTACTGGATAGAATCAAGTGTGCATGTAGATTGATTTACCTTGACAATGATAGGGACCACATCTACATAACAGAAAAGTGGTCAAGGAAATAGTGGATGTAGATATCTGGGTGGTGGGAGGCAAAGCAGAGATAAGAAGCAGGAGTTCACAGCAAAAGGACTCAATTTTTTGGTGAAGTTTTAAAAAAGTTTTTAGTTAAGAGGATACAAGAATGAAATGCCATTGGAGGGTTAAGAGAGATGAAAAGGGTTCTGTTGAACAGTATAGCAGAATAAAGTAGCAAAATATAAAAGGATTACCTTGCTGCAGTAAGGTCCCATAAAGTTGTACTGCTTTGTGACTTGTTCCAGCTCTAGCAGTTTATGAAGAGAAGCAAAAGTGATAGGTGGCAGAAGCAATCCAATGTTGGGGTTTGTCAAGGCATGATCAACAATAGAATAAGGGGTTAGAGACTTTCGAGTAGAGAATTATGTAGAGCAGAAATTATTACCTGGTGGCTCAAGATAGAGAAGGAAGGAAAGTTTGTATAGTTTAGGAATAATGATCTAGGAAAGAACTGAGGAATAAAGTAGTAGAGGTCAAAGGATTGGGATAGGGTTCACAATACAGAGTGAAAGTTTGAAGGATAAAAAGATTATGATTAGATAAAAATAATTTTGGAGCTTATGAATATGGAAATGGAACATCTATAGGTGATGGAAAGTCAAAGTTATGATCATTTAAGTATGGAGGTGATCTAGAGTAGAAAAGTAGGTTATAGAAATTGAGTAGACTAAAGAATTTGGAAGTTACAGCAGCTACAAAGGACCTTAACACAAAATATAGATGCTGAAATATTGTAAATCATTAAAGATAACAAGATGAACTAGCAATATGTCCTGCAGAAATTTAACTTATATAAATTAATCACTACAAGGAGATAAAAATAGCCCAGAAATTATCTTAGCCAGGAAAAATGTGATCTCTTTGCTAGGTAGACGGAAGCATCAGGAAAGTGCGACACAAGTTTTGAATATAAATTCATTTTAAAATAATATGAGAATATAAAAGATTATAAGCAATATTGTTGCATAAAACAGAAAGGAAATAAGTTAACAGAAACTTTGGCTTGTGACCCAGTTAAATGAGAGTCTCAAGAAGAATTTGAAATATGACAGTAGATAACAACAAATCTTCACTCCATTACAGGGAGTCAGCAAACAATGGCCCAACAGCCAAATCCAATCTTTTGTGGCCCTCTGCCTGGACTGGAAAAACCTGGGAAGCTAAGAATTAGTTTTTATGTGTTTAAATATACTTAATTTAAATAAACCTTATTTTTAAATGTAAATACATTTTGTTGAAATACATTTTTTGCCTCATATGGCCCTCAGGCCAAGGATTGCTGAAACTTGCTCTAAAATTCATTGTCTGAGTCATTTGAGTAAGTCCCAAGGCCTTAATGTGCCTCAGGAAATTCCACTGGATTTTACAGATAAGTTAAAGATGTGTTGGAATCTGAGTTGTTGGAGGGAGTTTCCATAACAAAGAGCCTTTTACAAAAAAAAAAAAAAAATAATGGAAACTTCACAAGACCAAGTAGTAAACCAGAAGCTACAAGTACTTTGTTGAGTAACAGAATCAGGATTCAACAAAAGCTCAAAGAGCAAATGATGAGGAGAATGTTCAAACAACTACAGCTACACATAAAATTGAATAAGGCTTAAGTTAGGTTCCTTCAAATGATCAACTGTGCAAATACTAAATGAGGGGATAGATAAATAGCTGTTGATATGAAAATAATTAGAGGTTTTCATTGATTGGAAATTGAATATGAGTTAACATCATGTGAATTAATAAACTATTATGTTTATACACATATATTAAAACATATAACTATACTATATATATGCATATATGTAATATTATAAATCAATAAGCTAATATGGACATAGATTTGTGGCTAGAAGGAACCACAGAGACCATCTAGTTTGACCCCCTCATTTATAGAAGAGGAAAATGAGGCCCAAAGATAGTATAAGTCACTTGTCCAAAGTCACAAAGCTAGAAAGTAAAAGGGGTAGAATTTGAACCTAAATCTTCTGAGTCCTAAGCCAATATTCTTTCTACTCTACCCACCTTGATCTTAGGTTTATTAAAGAAAAATACATCAACTAGATTTTGAGTTATTTTCTCCTCATCAAACAATGACAAAGGGATTGTGTGCCATTCTTGACTCCATGTTTTAAAGCAAAAAGAAAAAAAAATTACATGCTAAACTATGGCCAGAGGATGTCTTAGGTGTTGTAAAACCACATCAATCAAGAATCAGTTCTGAGGTTGTGAATAGTCACCTCCCTCCGTCACCCATATTTAGATATTACTTTAAGATTTACAAAATACTTTCTTTAAATCAACCTGATAAAATTTCTAGTGCATATTTCATTATCCCGATTAATCCCGCAATGTTTCCAGTATAAAACAGTACCTGAAGAAGAGAAAGCTTATAAACGTTTAGAAAGCACTTTATATATCTGTTTATCCTCATAACACTAGGAGATAGGCGATATTATTACTCTGATTTTATAGATGAGGAAACTGCTCAATGATTTACCCAAGGTCACATAGCTAGTAAGTGTATGAAACTGAATTTAAATTCTGGTCTTCCTGATTTCAGGTCCAGAGTGCTATCTACCACCTAGCATGATAGCCTGTCTATAACATTTGAATCCTAATCTTCAGTCAGAAGGTCTTATGTCATAATAGGTCTTAGTTCACTTGTAGGGAGAAAACTTTGTCCCTTCTCTTTGTTTATATATCCTTTATAGAAAACTTGGGAAAATCTTCATATTGCATCACTGAATATACTTATAGGAAGTGCTCACTTTTAAATATGTGCTTTGTAAATTTATAGAGGAGAGTTTTTAATTCAAAAAAGAGAAAAATATAACTGAAATCTTGAATGAGTAATCATTAGTCCTAAAGACCAGAAATCATAGATTTAGAGATGGTGGTATTTTGGGGGTGATCTAGCCCAAGGCCTTTATTTTAAATATTAGGAACCTGTGGACAAAAAAGATTGGGTGGATTGTATAAAGTTGAGGAATCAGGCTTTCAGTCCAGTTACTTCACCTCCAAGTCCAGGGTTTCTTGCCAAACTGTCTTCCTCTTATAATTTCAAATTTGAGGTTTCTGATAGCTACTGCTTCCACTAGTGTTTCCATTTTTGTTTTCTCTCTTTTGGTTCTGAATTTTTATTTCTCTGCTGCTACCAGCAGGGTATTAAGTGGCTCCCTATTGCCCCCTAGTGGTAATTTAATGTTGTCACTTCCTAATTTTGAGTTTTATTGGTATAATATTTCCTAAGAAAGTAAGGAAGTTTTAAGGTAAGGAAAAAAAAGTTTCCCCCAATTCAGTGTCCACCAATAAAACAAGGGTAGGTGGCAGAGAGAGGTGGAAGAATTTTTAAGGGTACTCCTTATGTGTTGAGAATATCAGATTTTCCTAAATTGCCCCCACTTTAGTGGTTAGTGCCAGATCCAGTTTGCTTTGTCCAAAAGACATTCCCTTTGCCACTCTTCCTCCCCACTACATAACCTTAAGCAGAACTTACTGTATTAAATTTTATGGGCATCCCAGTTAAAACTTTCAGGTTTAGGTAAAGTGACCACAAACCTATTTACTGTTTATCTCTGACACCTGGTATTTTCCACCAGTGGAATTGCTTTCCACTTTTTGCATGCCAAAATCTCCTCCCAACTGTCCTACAGTTCACTCTTTATAAAAATCTGCGTGGGATTATTCTGAGTCAAAAACTACTCAACTATTCATCAGGCATACCCCTTTCCACAAACTACAGATCAGATTATATATTTGGATGTTCCCAATGCATTTCTTCTGTTTATAACCATCGTCCTAAGAAATGTTGAGTTAAATAGAACGGGAAAAAAAGACCCCATCACAGAGTAGATTTATTGTCATTTGCTATAAAGGGCATATCTAGGGTTAATGAGAAAATAATGTGGGAACATTTTGGATATTTCTACAACATGTTGCCTCCATTCCAATTAAAATTTCTATCCCTAGTGTCTACCCTCTCAAATGAACATTAGAATATGACCCTGAAAAGAATTCTGGGAAGATGGAGTAGGTTGGAAAAGCCTAAACTCTCAAGATTTTCACCCATAAAAGATCTAAAATAGCACCTTAGGTTGAACAAAATGCAAGTAAAAATAAATAAGAATAGGGACACAACCGGGATCTTCCTGGGACAATTTGAGAAATCAGAAGAAAAATCCCAGGACTAGGTTTGCTCCCAGGGAGGGGTAAACATCTCCAGGCTAGGATCTGCTTTAACCACAAGCTGCAAGCTGCTTAAACAAGAAGCAGCAAGCCCTGGGGTGAGTTAGTTTGAGAGGCTGCCTTGGCCGGAACTACAAGAACTCTTACCCCCAGGTTAGTAAGAGAAGTTGGTGTCTGAGCCGAGGAACATCAAGGGAATCTCTGCTGACCCGGAACGTCAGACGCAGCTGTGCTGTGAAGAGGGAAGGAACCAGCCCATGCCTGGTGAGCACACCAGTGGGGCAGAAAGCCGCTGACTGTGGGCACTTATACGAGTTGGAAGGTTTGACTTTGGTTTCAGACTAATGTAGAGAACTGAGGCTTTGGGGGAAGAAGCACCATTTTCCATCCCCCAGGGCTAGAGGTGATTACAAAAATTAAATTATTACCACAAAAAAAAAAAAAAAAATGCACAGGTAAAGGAGAAGGAATAAAACCAGAGAAAACTAATATAGAAATGGAGATGAATGGGATCCATTTTCAGAGGAGGATATTAAAGTAGAAAACAAACAAACCTCCTAACTCATATAAATCCTCAACATTCCCATATATTACTAACAATGTCCAACAGCAAGAGATAGAGAAAGAAATTCCATTCAAAGTTACTGTAGACATTACAAAATATTTGTGAGTCTACCTGCCAAAACAGACCCAGGGACTATATGAACACAATTACAAAACACTCCACACAAATAAAGTCAGATCTAAATAATTGGAAAAAAAACCTAAGTTGCTCATGTGTAGGCCAAGCTAATAAGATAAAAATGACAATTTTACCTAAATTAATTTACTTGTTTAGTTCCATACCAAACTACAAAAAATTATAAAGCTGGAAAAAATAATAACAAAATTCATCTAGAAGCATGAAAGATCCAGAATATCAAGGGAATTAATGAAAAGAAATGCTAGGGAAGGTGGCCTAGCCTTACCAGATCTTAAATTGTGTTAAAAAGTAGCAATCATCAAAACTACTTGGTACTGCTTAAGAAATAGAATCATGGATCAGTGGAACAGGTTAGGTAAACAAGACACTGTAGTTAATGAATATAGTAATATACTGTTTGATAAACCCAAAGGGGGAAAAAAAGCTACTTGGAAAATTGGAAAATAATATGCAGAAACTGGGCATAGACCATTATCTTACACTGTAAACCAAAATAAAGTCAAAATGGGTTCATGACTTAAATGTAAAGGCTGATACTATAAGCCATCTAGGAGAGCAAGGAATAGCTTGTCTATAAGATCTATAAAGACTGGAAGAATTTATGACCAAACAAGAGATAGAGAACATTATGAAATGTGTTGACCTGAAAGTTTGGTTAAAAGAGGCAAACAGGCTAGGTGGCATATAAATTAATATTGTTTATTCCCCTAAAGCTAGCTAAAGCTAGAAAGTATGTATATGTACAAGGAGCCAGTATGAATTCTGACTGTTTGAGAAAGGGAATTAAAAGGTTTAAATACATTTTAGAACAATTGCAACTCAGGATCTCTATACCACTCAAATTTATGTTCTTTTATATATGATTAATCATAGTATGAGAAAGGAATTTTCTTAATTAAATAGGTGGTAAATACAATAAGATAAGAGAGTTGACAAAGTGTTGATTGAAATTACAACCCGTGATATCTGTTTTCTTTACCATTAACATGCCATAACATAGTAAATGTTCATAAAAACATTAAGATAAGGAAAAATCCCATTATTCAAGGTAGCATTTGGTCAAGGCACCTTGTCCTTGGTAGTCATTAACAGAAGAATGCTCTGATTAACTTTGTAGTGTTACACAGGAAGGGTCATTCTGGGTTTACTCAGAGAGTAAAGAAGGGAATATCTGTAAGGCCAAGGAGTTTGATCTCCTAGATTAATTCAGACTGTGACCCTTATTGAGGTTCAAATGATATTAAATGATTATCAAATACAAAATGGATCATTTTGATTACATTAAATTGAATTTTTTTTATATAAAGCCAAAGCAACCAAGATTAGGAGGGAAGAAGAAAACTGTGAAAGAATTTTTACAACCAGTGTTTCTGATAAAGGCCTTATTTCTAAAATATATAGAGAACTGAGTCAAGTTTAGAAGAATACAAGTCATTCCCCAATTGATAAAGGGTCAAAGGATATGGACAGGCAGTTTTCAGAGTAGGAAGAGTAATTATTTTATACAAATGAGGTACAAATGGAAGAATCCAAACAGAGAAATTAGGGGAGGTGCACTAGAGGTTCTGGTAACCTACTTTCACTGGGAATGGGTTTAAGAGGGAACAATATATGTTTACTACGAAGAGCATAAAAGTCTTCTAAATTCAGAAGAAATAAAACAGTAGGGACATAGAGTGTGAGGGGAGGACAAGAGAGGGATCTTTAGACAAGAGGGTGAAGGAATAGGTAAATGGGGGTATAGAAGGGTGTTTATATTTATAGGAATGTGTAATAGTAATGGCATTTAAAGATTCCCCTGTATTGGCTTGGTTTTTGGTTTGATTGTGTTAAAACCCAGAGCTTGTTAATCCTACCTGTGGGGTGGACTTGTTGATGTGAAAAGAGAGTCCTGAACTGGGAGGAGCTGGTGATGTAGATTTGGAGAGACACTAGAGAGAGGCAGAAGAACTTTTTGCAAGCACCCTCATGGAGGCAGAGAGAGACTGAGAGGATTGCTGAGGGCCACTTTGAATTGCCCTGGACTTTTGAGACCTGCCCCCATAGCTGCCAAGGACTGAGGAGACATGGCTGTTTTGCTGGTACTTTGTCTGTCTGTTTTGATGTTGTTTTGCCAGATTTGTCCACTGGTGAAAGACAGTCCTTTTGTTGAAGAAGTCCTGGTTGCTGGTTAAGAGCTCCTGAGACTGTCCTGCAGACAGAGAGTGAATACTGTCCACTGGGGAAGGACAGTGCTGTTGTTGCAGGGGTCTGGAGACTGTCCTGCAGACAGAGTGAATACTGTCCACTGGTGAAGGACAGTGTTGTTGTTGCAGGGGTCTGGAGACTGTCCTGCAGACAGAGAGTGAATACTGTCCACTGGTGAAGGACAGTGCTGTTGTTGCAGGGGTCTGGGAACCTTTCTGTTGGTTCAGAAGCCCTGAAGAAGGATTTTCTTGTTGTATGTTTACAGAAATCCTGGGAGAGGGTTTTGCTAATGTTTTCAGGGGTCCTAGGACTGTTCTGCAGACAGAGGATGAATCAATGAAGAGACTGGCAATGTATCTTGTGGCCTTGCTAAGCCTTGTCTCCCCAGGAACTAAGATTGCTGAGAACTTGCCTTGTGTCAAGATGAACAAAAGACCTTCACTTGGGTATTAAGTGCAGTGCTTAAACTAACTCTGGGGTAGATTCAGTTGTGATGCAGGGGTGGGGAACTTTTGACCTTTTTGTGCTCTGTGATTGAACAAATGAATGTACTTTACTTATGATTGGAAACTAATCTCCATTTGAGAAGAGGGGCTTTGTGGTGGACTAAATGAAGGTACAGCCTAGGGGTGGAGTAGTATTTAGAAGGGGACTTTGTAATTGATTAAATGAATGTAAGGTCCTGGGGTGGGGTAGTACTTGGAGATTATTTAATCACACTTAGTAAATGCTGCATTTTGAACTTTGAATGATGTCATGTTTTGATGTTCTCTGTTCTTAATTTGTCACTGAATAAAATGGAGAGCACCTATGCTGGTATTTTGAACCTTGGGAAATTGCCTTTCCTTGGCATTACATTACATTATGGGAAGATAGGGGAGAGATCCTTTGAGGGGCATAGGCAACTAATAAGAGTGCAAGGTAGTGGGTAGAAGTAAAGTAGAGGAGGCAGGAGGGATAGGAAACAAGAGATATGCATAAACATAAAAAAATAGATCAGGAGTAGAATTTGGGAAAGTATATGTCTATATAAATATATGTGTGTGTGTATCTATAGCTATAGAGAAACCTTTCCAAACTTCATTTTAGCCTTCTGTGTGCAGGAGGGAGGGGAAAAAAAAACCAAAGTAAAAAAGTGCACAGCAGAAAATAAGAGAACTTAAAAGGAATCAAAGAAAAGATGGATAGTTCTCAACACAACATATATTATTTATCATACAGACTTTCCTGAAATGAAAATTTATTGTTACATATTTTGAATCTTTTCTTATGTTCTGCTTGCATGACATACTTTTTTCCCTTTCTTTGTATTTATGTTCCAATATTTAAGTTTATGATATGTTTTTGTTTTTTTTTCTCTTTTCTGTATTTGTGTCCTGGCCTTTGAATCTAAAAAAATAATAATAATAATAATAAAAACAAACAATATGACCCTGAGAATCTAGGCTCTCATAAGCAAGTTTTCATTTTGTCTTGTCCCAGACCATGTATCTCACACCACTTTCTCAACATATTTACACTATGCTGCAATATCCTTGACCTCTTTTAAATTTTCTTTTTATATGTAGTCATCTCCCATTAGAATGTAACATTGGCTAAACAAGTTGTGGTATATGAATGTAATTGAATATTATTGTGCTATAGGAAATGAGGAGCAGATAGACTTTATATTTACCTGGAGAGACATATACAAAATGATGCTGAGTGAGAAGAGCAGAACCAGGAGATATTTGTACACAATTACAAACACAATGTATGTGTAGCAACCAACTTTGATACACTGGACTCTTCTCAGTAATGCAGGGTTATAAGACAACTCCAAAGACTCATGATGGAGAGAGATGTCTACATTCAGAGAAAGAACTAGAAAGAACAGAGCTTGAATGCAAACTGAAGCAAACTATCTGCTCTCTTTCTTTTTCTTGTTTAGTTTTGTTGCCTCTTTCCCATTGTTCATTCCATTGGTTACAATCCTTCTTTATAACCTGACCAATGTACAATGTGAAAGTATTTGCAGACCCTATACTTGATTGCATGCCACCATGGGGGGAGAGAGAAGGGAGAGGGGGGAGAAAATTTGAAACTCAAGGGATTGTAGAACTGAATCTTGTAAACTGAAAGTAAACAAAAATTAATAAAGACAAAAAAAAATAATGTAAGATTAGTGAAGGCAGGGACTGTCTTTTTTGCTTCTACATGTGTCTCTACTGATCAGCACAGTGAATGTCTGGTATGTATTAAGTATTTAATAAATCCTCTCTGTGTCTCTTTGTATCTCTCTCTGCCTCTCTTTGCCTTTCTCTGTCTCTGTGTCTCTGTCTCCGTGGATGTCTCTCTCTCTCTCTCTCTCTCTCTCTCTCTCTCTCTCTCTCTCTCTGTCTGTCTGTCTTTCTCTATCTCTCTCTCTCACTAAATGGCAACAATCTGTGGTAAGGAGAAATTCATCACCTCCAGTCTTATAAAATGGATATTGAATTGCACAGTGAACAATGTGCAGTGGAGCTTCTTCTGTTAACTCTGAGATTAATTAATTCAAGGAGAGTAAGAGGAAGCCAATCTTTAACTAGGATTTTTCAAAATTTGTTTAGGTTGTAGTATTTTTTCTTTTATTAAAAAATTAATCTTATACTTATTTATTTTTAGTTTTCAACATTCATTTCCACAAGATTTTGAGTTACAAATTTTCTCTCCTTCTTCCTTCTAAACCCCAACCCAAGATAGTGAGCCTACTGAATACCCCTTTCCTCATTCGGTTCTCCCTTATATCCTCCCCCATGCCTCCCTAACTTTCGAGTAGGGCAAGATGGATTTCTATAACTCAGTGGCTGTATACCTTATTTCCCAGTTGCATATCAAAAACAATTTTTTTTAACATTTGTTTTTTAACTTTGATTTTCAAATTCTTTCCCTTCTTCCCTCCTAACCCACCCCCACTGGTAAGACAAGCAATTCAATATAGCTTGTACATGTATAGTTACACAAAACGTTTCCATAGTAGTTATATTGTGAAAGACTCACTATATTTCCCTCCATTTTATCCCCCCCCCACTTATTCTATTTTCTACTATCACCCTGTCCCTTTTCAAAATGCATGCTTCTAACTACCCTCTCCCCCAATTTACCCACCCTTCTGTCATCTCCCCTCTTGTTTCCTTCCCGCCTACTTTAATGTAGGGCAAGATACCCAAATGAGCATGTATGTATGTTATTCCCTCCTTAAGGCAAATGCAATGAGAGTTAAGGTTGACAAATTCCTTCTCACCTTCCTGCACTTCCTCTCCATTGTAACAGTTTTCTCTTGCCTCTTTTATATAATGTACCCTTTTCTATCTCTCCCTTTCTCCTTCTCTCATTATATGCCTCTCTCACCTCTTCATTTTATTTTTTTAGATATGTTTAGATATCCTTCTTATTCAACTGATCCTGTGCCCTCTGTCTGTGTATACATATGCACACATATATACATGCTCACATTTATATTTAAACACACATACACCCTCCTATACATACATATGCATGTATGTATACAAATACATATATATATATTATATATATTCCCTTCAAATATCCTCATACTGAGAAAAGGCGCATGAATTACAATGACCATTTTTCTATGTAGGAATGTAAATAGTTCAACTTTAATAAGCTCCTTATGGTTTCTTTTTCCTTTTTACTTTCTCATGCTTCTCTTGTTTCTTATATTTGAAATTTTCTGTTCAGCTCTGGTTTTTTCATCAAGAATACTTGAAAGTCCTCTATTTCATTGAATGACCATATTTTCTCCTGAAGCATTATACTAAGTTTTCCTGGGTAGGTGATTCTTGGTTTTAATCCTAGCTCCTTTGACCTCCGGAATATCATATTCCAAGACCTTTGATCCCTTAATGTAGAAGCTGCTAGATCTTGTATTATCCTGATTATTTTTCCACAATACTCAAATTCTTTCTTCCTGACAGCTTTTAATAATTTTTTCCTTGACCTGGGAACTCTGGCATTTGGCTATGATATTCCTAGGAGTTTTCTTTTGGGGATCTTTCTCAGAGGTGATTGGTGAATTCTTTCAATTTCTATTTTGCCCTCTGGGTCTAGAATTTCAGGTCAATTTTCCTTGAGAATTTGTTGAAGGATGATGTCTAGGCTCTTTTTTTGATCATGGCTTTCAGGTAGACCAATAATTTTTAAATTATCTCTCCTGGATCTGTTTGCTAGGTCAGTGGTTTTTTCCAATTAGATATTTCACATTACCTTCTAATTTTTCTTTTGTTTGGATCTGTTTTATAGTATCTTGATTTCTCATAAAGTCATTATCTTCCATTTGCTCCAAACTAATTTTGAAGGAATTATTGTTTTCTGTGAGTTTTTGAAATTCCTTTTTCATCTGGGCAATTCGACTTTTTGAGGCATTCTTCTCCTTATTGGATTTTTGGGCCTCTTTTGCCATTGGAGTTAGTCTATTTTTTAAGCAGTTATTTTCTTCAGTGTTTAGGGGGGTCTCATTTAGCAGGCTGTTGACTCGCTTTTCATGATTTTCTTCATTTCTCTTTTCCCAGTTTTTCATCTGCATTTCTCACTTGATTTTCAAAATCCTTCTTGAGCTCCTCCATGGCCTGTTCATATTTTTCTTGGAAGCTTTTGATGTAGGAGTTTTGACTTTGTTGTCTTCTTCTGGTTCCATGTTTTGACTCTTTTTGTCCCCCCAAAAGGATTCTATGGTATAATTGTGCTACCTCTGTTTCCTTATCTTGCCATCCAATTACTTGACTTTTGAGCTTTTTGCCATGGTAGAACTCTGCTTCCAGAATGGAGAGAGCTTTGTCCCAAATTGCTGGGGTTTTTAGCAAATGTTGTCAGAGCTATGAGGAGCGTGCCCTCTCTATAGCCACCACAAGCTCTGGCACACTGGCATTCCTCACCCCAGCACCACCACCAAAGACTGTGACCCAGATCCAAGCAGGTCAAAGTAAGAGCATTTACCCTCTGAATGGTTGCTTGGTCCCCCTACAATCTGCAGACCAGGAGCTCTGGAGGCAGCCACATGGCAGCAGCTGCTGCCCCGTGCCTCTACCACATCTTGCCCCTGGGGCATCGGCCAGACCATGCTCTTCTCCACCCTGTTCCAACAGAGTTCCCTACTGACCTTTCACTTTCTCTTTGGCATTTATGGGTTGAGAAGTCTGGAAACTTCCACAACTGCTGGTGATTCACTCTCCTGAAGTCTGATCTGGATGGTCAGTGCTACTGGTTGGGGTTGCCCTGGGTCTGGGCCCACCTGTCTCACACGGGACTGTTTAGCCCCCAGCCTGGTGCAGTAGACACTTCCTGTAAGCCTGCCAGGCTGTCTTCAGTGCAAGATTTGTTTCTCTCTGTTGCTTTGCGGGTTTTATGGCTCTAAAATTTGTTTAGAATCAAATTTTATAGGTATTAGAGGTGGTTGATGCAGGAGCTTAAGCAAGTTCCTGTTTTTATTCTGCCATCTTTGCTCTGCTGGAGTATTTTCTTTTAAGGGGAGGGGGAATGGTGATGATGGTTCCTCTTTGTTTAGATGCTGGTATAAAAAAATACATTTGTTACTGAGTTTTTTTCTCATATTCCTTCTGGCTTAAACTTCAGGGATCCTAAGTACACGCACAGTAGAGATATGCATATCTCCTCTTGCTTGGCTGAGTACAAAAGCAAAGCGAAAAGACCTGGAGGGAAAAATCTACTTCTTCAGTGTGTACTTAAAAAATCATTTATGCTTCATGGTTTCAGTATGCATGCAGGGTCATATTAATACAGTGCAATGTAATTAACCTTTCTTAGAAATTAAATGTGCAAATGTATTATGTATGTAACATTGGGATGGAATTATTTTTCCATCATTTCAGAGATGTCTAGGAAAATATATTTCCTAGCAGCTACTAGGTGGCTTGACTTTTTAAAACAGTTTTTTTGTCTTATTTACCAACCTTCCAGAACCTGAAGCAAGAAAATGGTTGAAATTTGAAGTGTAGTCATATATTATTATGTAATGGATCAATATTTCAAAAGATGAAGTAAGTCTGCTATGAGGAAAAAATCAGTCATACATACTGCTGCAACCAATGAGGAACTTTACTGGGAACTATTTAATTTTCATAACACCTTTCCATATTTTTAACAATGACAATTTCATTATTTATAGCTATTGTTAAATTTAAAGTAATTAGGCTTATACATCATCAGATTATTTTAAAAATCCTTTTCTATTAGTTCAATAAGGAAGTTTTTATGAGATGATTTATTTGAGATTTTATGTCATATTCAGAATTCCATGCCATGGGACCCTCATCAAAGGTACATGATAGGAAAATATTCACTTTATGTGCTCAGGACAGATTAGTTTCTTTCTAGTCAAGGGAATATCAGCAACCTAAAATTATTATTGTTGTCATTTTTGCTTTAATTTATATGTTTATTTCCTTTATGGTCTATATTCACTTGCATTATATGGACCAACATGAGTGATGCAATAATTATATTTAAATATGGATCAGTTTCCAATCCCCATTCTCTTATCATATTTTCATTTATTTTACATAATTTGAAAAATGGCCTAAATTTTCCCATTGTATCATCATCATATTTATGTTACATATCTTAAGAAAGGTGTGTGACTTTCAGACACTTTGACATTCTCTTATACCAATAATAGGCCTGTGTGTGTATCTGTGTGTTTGTGTCTGTGTCATTCAGAAACCTTTAACATTTTCTTCGGCAGAGGTCTCAAACACCGTTGGTGCAAACTGCAGCAAAACTTCTCATATGGCCTGAGACATGCCATTTGGAAATATTTAGCAAAATAAATTAAAAAATATAATACAAAATAAATAAGGTAAATTCATGGTTTAGTGGCCCCTGTTTCTATTTGAGTTCATTAAATTGTCTAACACCAAATACTATGCCTGAAAAAAACTTTTTAAAATTCCCTTTTGTCAAGAAATTAACACAATAAGTTATATAGATGTCCACAGATGAAAAACTATGTCAGCTAATAGCATGGTATAGATGATACACTAGGTCATATGTAGGCCTAGGTTCAATGATAGGCCTAGGTTCAAACTCAAATCAGACACTAGCTTTTGTGACAACAATTAAATTACTTACTTTAATAAAGCCTCCATTTTCTAATGTGTGTATATGTATATGTATACACACACACGCACACATATGGATAATAATGCCTTGTTCACAATCCAAGGATTGTGAGGAAAATTGTTTGTAAACCTTAAAGTGACATGTGGATATTAGAGATTTTTGTTTGTTTTGAACTGGGCTAGGTGGCATGATTACTGCTACTGCTGCTGCTGCAACTGTTGTTGCTTTCACTATAGAGCTATGATGTCATTAGCCTAGGAAAGTCATGTTGTGGAAATCACTTCCTGGCAACCTATCACTAATTTATAATCTTCAGGAGTTATCTAAGACCCTGAGAGATTATATGACTTGCCCATAATGACAGTGAGGGTACATCAGGGACAAGGATTTAATCCAACCAGGTCCTCCAGAATCTAAGACTCTGTCACACTGCCTCTCCTAGGTGATGACAACCAACAGGGAAGCTTAAAAGAGCTTTTATACACAGCATGCTAAAGACTGGAATATTTTTACAATGCTATATTTTTATATTATGTTTTAAAATGTGATGTGTTCTTAGAGAATTTGTCCAACTCCATTATTTTATTGAGGAATAAAATGAGCTCTAAATCAGTTATATTAGGGATATCAAATTCAAATAGAAATATATACCTGTGGCAATATTGACTTAGAATACCAGAAATTAATATTATGTATGATGTATTGTAATTTTATTTATTTGGAAACATGTTTCCCAATTGTCTTTTAATGTAGTTCTGAATGGCTGTAGACTTCATGTGTCTGGCAGGCAAATGTTTGACACATCTGAGTTCAGAGACTTCTTCAAAGTTATAAAGGATTCATATCCATGTTCTCTGACTCGAAATCCAACACCAAATTCTTATACAATGAGGATAGGTAATGATTATCCTACATCAGTCAAAGGATATTAGGTCATACAACTGTTCTTTGACCATTGGTCCTGAAAATATATAATCCTATAGGAAAGTGGGGAAGAGATGTGCTGGGTCACTAGGCAGCTTTAATTATGTAAATTATGTAGACTGAAACGGTTCTCTTTGGATAAGAGTAGTGAAAGTAAGCCCTATTAGCATCATTATCATTGAAAAAAATTCTTTAAGTCAATCATTTTATCATATCTTAAGAATCCTTAATTCAGGTGCCCTCTCTGACCAACCAGAATTTCATCTTTAATGTCCTTTCTAGTGATGATAGGAGACAGATGAAAACTTCTGAAAACCTTATGGAAATCCTGAATAATTACTGAGATTGCAGCTGGAAATGCTAAAATTTATCTCTCGATAATATGACAGCATAAATCATGAGGTCCAAAAGAACATTAATTAATGGTTGTTAATTGTGCAGGAAATCACGGCAGCTGACAATGTGAATCTTCAAAGGAATGAATTTTGATCTCTTTTGCTGTGGAAAATACCACCAGGGAATAAAGTATTCATGAATGATATTTCTAATAATCTAATGGAAAAATGACTGTCTCATTTCTGAATGAAAAGCTAAAAATGAATGCCTTCTTTCTCAGTATTAAGGGCAAGTCTCCTCAGAGACAACTAGAGCTGAGTCTTCTATATGAACTCAAACCATGGCCATCATTGAAATTTTTCCATGTATGTGCATTCATTCATGAATTGTGTGCTTGTGTGTGTGTAACAGCACTTTTCAAATTAATATTTATTTTATTCTGTCTTCTAAAATACATTTGTTCCATTTCATTTTGTTCATTATTTATATTACTCTCCAGGGTAGTACATTTCACCCATTTTCTATTACAAAACAGCACATATTCCTTGATAAAGGATAGCACCCTAAAACCCTGGCTCCTAATTCTGAATTCTGTTTGGACGCATGTATAATAGATATAAAATAGAGCAAATCACCCATATCCAAGCAACATTCTCTTCTAAAGAAAATAAGCAAATCTATAGCCATACATAACTAGTATTTATATAGTGCTCTAAGTTTTAATTTTACCCTTAAATAAAAACTGAAAAAAAAGAAAACAAAACATTGCCATGTACAAAGAAGACCATACAAGAGTTTCCATATGAAACAATACATTTCCATTTCAAAAAAACCTCTATAATAAATACTACACATTGCTTTTATAACAAAGGTTTTCTTTGCCTCCTTGTTGGTTTTCATTGGTTCTCTGTTGTGCACTTTTTACTTTGTTTTTTTTTTCCCCTCCCACTCCCCACCTCTATCCTAAAGAAGGTAACAATTACACATGGATGGAGATAGATAGATAGATAGATAGATAGATAGATAGATAGATAGATAGATAGATAGATAGATAGATAGATAGAGATATCTATAAACATAGACATAGTTACACAATATACTTATTTACCTTCACAGGTCCAAGTCTCCATGTTTTCCTAAATCAACCAACTCATCATTTCCTATACCACAGCAATATTCCTCTCTGGATTCAAATGACATCTGCCTTCATAGGATTTTTGAGATTAATTTGGGTCTTTAAAATAACTCAAATGACTTGATTTCTGAAAGTTGTTCTTAAAACAATATTGCTATTACTATGCAATGTCCTCTCAGTTTTGCTCATTTCTCTTTTCATTATTTCTTGGAGATCACTCTGTGGTTTTCTACAGTCATTGAGTTCATTATTTCTTATAGCAGAGTAATATTCCATTATGAAAATATACCACAATTTGTTTAGCAGTTCCTCAATTAGCAGGCATCCCACAATTTCTAGTCCTCTGTCACCAGAAAGAGAGCTGCTATAAATATTTTAGAACATGTAAGTCCTCTTCTCTCTTCCCTAATCCTCTTGGGAAACATCTAATAGTAGTATGGCTGAGTCAAAGGGTCTAGGTAGTTTAATAACTCTTTGGGTATAATTCCAAATCTCTCTCCAAAATGGTTGGATCAGTCCACAGATCCACCAACAATAAGTAAAGGTCCTGATTTTTCCACATCTCCAGCATTTCTTACTTTTCACTACTACCCGTCAGCTAATCTGGTAGACATGATAAGACAGCTCAAGTTTGTTTTAATTTGCATTTCTCTAATCAATAATGATTTAGAGCATTTTTTCATATGATGAAAAATTGTTTTGATTTCTTCATTGGAGAACTGGCTGCTTATATCCTTTGACCATTTATCAGTTGAGGAATGACTTATATTCTTATAGATTTGACATTTTTAAAAAATCTATTTTAGATATTAGACCATTATCTGAGGAACTGTCTATAATTCCCCCCTCCCATTTTCCCCCTTTCTTTCTGATCTTGGCTACATTTGTTTTATTTGCACAAAAACTTTTTTTTAACTTAATGTAATGAGAATTAGCCATTATACATCTCACAACCCTCTGTATCTCTTGTTTGTTCATAAAATGTTCACCTATCGATAAGTCTAATAGGTAATATGTTCTATGTTCTTTAAATTTTCTCGTAATATATACTTTTACATCTAGGTCATGTATCCATTTTGATCTCGTCTTTATAAATAGTGTAAGATATTGTTCCATGCCCAATTTCGGCCAGACTGTTTTCTAAGTTTCTGAACAATTTTTACCAAATAAAGAATTATTATCCCTAAAATTTACATCTTTACACATGTCAAACACTGGGTAACTAGATTCATTTGCTTCTATAGACTATATGTCTACTCTGTTCTCTTTCTATTTCTATTTCATAGCCAGTATCAGATAGTTTTAATAATTACTACTCTATGATTTAAGATTTGGTACTGCTAAACCTCCTCCTTTACATTTTTTCCCATTAGCTCCTTTGATATTCTTGACTCTTTGTTCTTCCAAATGAATTTTGTTATTTTCCCAGCTCTGTAAGAGAAATTTTTTGATAATTTAATTGAGATGGCATTGAAAATATAGATTAATTTGGGTAAAATTGATATTTTAGCTACGCTGCCCTGACTACCCATGAATAATCAATATTTCTACATTTATTTAAATCTGATTTTATTTGTGTACACTTTTTTATGATTTTGGTCATATAGTCCTTAGTTTGCGAAGTGGTATGTATATTCCCAGGTATTTTATACTGCCTAAAGTTATTTTTAATGGGGTTTCTCTAGCTATCTCTTTATGCAGGATCCTGTTGTTAATATATAGGAATACTGATGATTTATCTGAATTTACTTTTTATCAGCTACTTTGTAGGAATTGTTAATTATTTTGATTAACTTTTAAGTTGAATCTAGTATTTTCCAAGTATATCATTATATGATGTGCAAAAAGTGATAGTTTTATTACCTCATTTCCTATTCTGATTTCTTCTATTTCATTCTGTTATCTTTGCTATTACTAAGATTTCCAATACCATATTGAATAGTATTGCTGACAGTAGGTATCCTTATTTCTCACTGGATCTTACTGAGAAGGCTTTTAACTTAGCCCTATTAAAATAACGCTTGCTACTGGTTTTAGATAAATGCTTCCTATCAATTTAAGGAAAAATCCATTTATGCCTAAACTTTCAAGTGGGGGGTTTTAATAGAAATAAGTGCTGTACTTTATAAAATAATTTCTTCATCTATTGATATTATCATGATTTTTGTTAATTTTATTATTGATTTAATCAATTATTTTAATATTTTTCTTTATGTTAAACTATCCCTGACCTGCTGGTATGAATCCTGCTTAGTCATAATGCATAATCTTTGTAATATATTACTATAGTCTTTTAGCTAGCATTTTATTCAGGATTTTTGCATCCATATTAATTAATAAAATTGGTCTCTAATTTTCTTTTCTCTGTTTTTACTTTTCCTGGTTTAGGTGTCAGTATCATATTTGTTTCATAAAAGGAGTTTTGTAAGACCCACTTCTTTCCCTATTATTCCAAATAGTTTATTTAGTATTGGAATTAATTAGTTAGCCTTTAAATTTTTTTAAAAATTCACTTATAAATCCATCTGGTCTTGGTGCTTTTTTCTCAGGAAGATCATTTATGGCCTGTTCATTTTTTTTTTCTAAAATAGCTCTATTTAGATATTCTATTTCTTCTTCTGCTAATCTTGGCAGTTTGTATTTTTGTAAATATTTTTTTACTTCACTTAAGTTGTTAAATTCATTGGCATATAATTGGGTGAAATAACTCCTAATTGTTTTGATTTCATCTTCTTTTATGGTATATTTACCCTTTTCATTTTCTAGTAATTTGGTTTTCTTCTCTTTTTAAAAATCTTATTGTTCAATCATATTAAACAATGGTTATATAGTGCTTCAAAATTTGCAAAGTATTTTACAAATACATTAACTCATTTTAGCCTCATAATAAACCTGGGAGGTAGATGCTATCATCATCTCCTTTTTATAATTGAAGAAAGTGAGGCACGGGGCGGCCAGGTGGCTCAGCGAGTAAGAGCACCGGCCCCAGTGTCAGGATGACCTGGGGATCGAATCCAGGCTCAGATACTTAGCACCACACCCAGAAATAACTGACTGTAGCAGCAAGCACCCCAAGCATCCTCAGAGTGTCTGCCAACACAGGTTCTTGGATCTGCTTTGATAAAGGAAAGCAACTCAAAATGGGTTAACAAGCTTACTTTAATCAGTCAAATATGTATCGTTTACCTAGTTCAGGGGAAAGAGGTCAGCACCCCAAACTTCAGAATATACAGACAGAATTATCAGGACAGAAACAGATCAAGTAGACAGATTTCCAAACTGTCCAATCATTACATCCACACCAAACAACATCTGGGTTTCAAAGCTGGTGGGCCCTGGACAACGGCTTCCTAGAGTTTCATATGATCAAATCACAGAACATTTCTCAAAGTGAGCCCCAAAACAAAGCTACACATCAGGGCTTATATAGCCTTCTCCTGGCTCAGAGAATGTAACAACCTTATTGACTCACTGGCCAATCAAGAAGTATCTACTGAAAAACAAGCCTCCCACCCCAGGTTCCAGGTGCACTTTAGCCTAGGGACAGGGAAGATCTTTAAAATTTACATTCCCATTACATGCCTTGAGCAAGTTACTTAACCCCAATTGCTTTAAAAAAAAAAAGAAAAGAAAAGAAAGTGAGGCAGACAAAGCATAGGTGACTTGCCCAGGGTCATACAGTTCACAAATGTGTAAAATGGGTTTTGTTCATAGATCTCCCTGACTTCAGATCCAGTGCTCTTTCCAATGTACTACCTAGCTATGAACATACATGTATGGCATGTACACATATTTATTTCTAGATTGCTATTTTAGAAGGAAGGAAGGAAGGAAGGAAGGAAGGAAGGAAGGAAGGAAGGAAGGAAGGAAGGAAGGAAGGAAGGAAGGAAGGAAGGAAAGATTATTTAATTTTTATTCTACACTTTCTTTGAGGCCCACTTCAAATTGTACAACCTTCATGAAGCTCCATCTGACTAATATTTCTACAGTGATTTCTCATTTTTTGGACTATTATAGCATTTATACCCTGGGCTAAAACACCTAATACTTGCTCAAGGATTGAAATATTATTCTTGGGGCGGCCAGGTAGCACAGCGAGTAAGAGCACTGGCTCCAGTGTTGGAATGACCTGGAGATCGAATCCCAGGCTCAGACACTTAGCACCCACCCAGAAACACCTGGCTGTGTAACCTTGAGCAAGTTACTTAACCCCAATTGCTTAGGGGCTGTCAGGTGGCTCAGCGAGTAAGAGAACTGGCTCCAGTGTCAGAATGACCTGGATCAAATCAGGGCTCAGATGCTCAGTACCACACCTGGAAATAACTGGCTGTGTAACCTTGAGCAAGTTACTTAACCCCGATTGCTTAAAAAAAAAAAAAAAGAAAGAAATATTATTCTCTAGATATTCCTCTTTTGTGCAATTTCTCTCCCTAAGACAAGTTCCTCAAGGCCAGGAATCTGCTATATAGATTGATTTGTCAGTTTTATCATGTGAATAATCTTCTAATATTCATCTAATTATAACTAACTGGACAAAAGAAATATAAAATATTGTCATGTGAAATCATAGCATCCACCATGCCCTATATAATTACTATTCTCATCAGTGAAGTCAGTATATAGATGGACACCACTCTCTTCTGATTCTCCTCCTACCACTCTGATCACTCCTCAGTCTTCTTTGGTGGATTTTTATCAAGATCATACCCTATTTCCCCCTTTAAGCTCCCTTCCCCCCGTTTCCCTATTACTGTAGAGGCCAATATCATTCTCCCAGTCTTTCAGGCTCACAACTAGGTATCATCTTCAACATTGGAATAACTCTTACCACTCCTTCCATATCCAATCTGTTGCGAAAAGTCTGTCAATTTCACCTGTGCAACATCTCTCCAATATGCCCCCTTCTCTCTTGATACTGCCACCATTCTAGTACAGATTATCATCACTTCACACAAAGACCATTGCAATAGCCTGCTGATGGGCCTATCTGCCTCAAGTCTCTCCCCAACTCCAATCCATTTTCCAACCACCAAAGTGATTTTCCTTGCAGTTCTAATCATGGGCAAAGATTATATTCCTATTGCCTTTAGCAGCAATTAGAAAATGCCCTGTTTGGCATTCAAAGACCTTCATAACCTGGCCCTCTCCTACTTTTCCAGTGTTTTTACATCTTACTCTTGACATCTATGTCTTGATTAAATAAAACTGGCCTCCTGACCTTTTTCATGAACATCTCTCCCAGGTGTGGGCATTTTCTCTGCCTGTCTTGAATCTCCTTCCTCAGCTTTGCCTACTGACTTTCCTGGTTTCCTTTAATTCCCAACTAAAATCCCACATTTTACAAGAAGCCTTGACCAACCCTTCTTAATTCTAATATCTTCCCTCTGTTAAATTATTTACTATTGGGCAGCTAGGTGACACAGTGAGTAAAGTGCTGGCCCGGAGTCAGGAGGACCAGAGTTGGGTTCCTGCCTCAGACACTTAACACCCACACATACACACACACCCACACCCACACACACACACCTACACTCCCCCCCACACACACACACAAACTAGCCGTGTAACTTTGGGCAAGTTACTTAACCCCAATTGCCCTCCAAAAGAAGCAAAAAAAAAATACTATTTATTCTGTTTATAGCTTGTTTGTATATTTTTGTTTGCATGATTCCTCCTTTTTGATTTTGAGCTCCTTGAGGTCATGGACTCTCTTTTGCCACTTTTATATACTTAGATCTTAGTACAGTGTAACACATAGTAGGTGCTTAATAAATATTTACTAATTTATTTTTATCCCAGTGTTAAATTTGTAAGGACTGACACTCCTTCATTGATCTCCTTTTTTGTGGAATTTTAGTGGAATTTCAAAAGATGGTCTACAAGTAATATAGAGTTTAAATGTACCTTCATATAAGTTTTACCTGGTGTGCCTAGATATATGCAGCAGAAGCAATCTAGTATATCCTGCAGCATTTAAACCTTTGAAATATATGTAGGAAACTTCCATATCCCTGTCTTCTTGAAGCTGAAATTATCCAGTTTATTTAATTGATTCTCATATAATAGGAGGGCAGCTAGGTGGTGCAGGGGATAAAATACTGTCCTTGGAATCAGGAAGGCATGTTCCTCAGTTCAAACTTTGCCTCAGATCATTCACTAGCTATATGATTTTAGGCAAGTCATTCAACCCTGTTTTTCTCTGTTTCCTCATTGGTAAAATGAGCTAGAGAAGGTAAACCACTCCGGTGTCTTTGCCAAGAAAACCTGAAATGGGGTCACCAAGAGTCGGAAATGAGTGAAAGACAACTGAAATGACTAAACAACAACAACAACAACATATAGAAGGATTTGGAGGACCTTCACTATGTTGAGGTTCTACCTGTATGCTTTTAGGCTTATCATGGAATTGTGCATGAAGTACTGTAAAATATAGTACCTTGAATTTAGTGCAAAACCACAGGGGTACTCAGGCCAGGAAACAATACAGAAGAAGTAGAACTCCTCAAGGTCTAGGTGCTTTTGCATTTCTTGATTCAATCCCAGATTAAAACATTGATATGTTAAATTTTCATGCTACTAAAACCCAGAAATTAACTGATGATTATGCAAACTAGAGTTTATGACCAAAACAACAAAGCCGACATGTACCCTTGGGATTTTGGTGTAGGAAACACCCTTCATCTGGAGTCTAGTGTACACCTTTTGAAAAGCAGTTGTTAGCTGCAAATTGGGCTTTGGTGGAGACTGAACAACTGACTCTGGGTCATGAAGTGATATTAATACCTGGAATCCTGATTATGAGCTGGTTATGAATACCCCAGCTTCTCACAGAATTGGATATGCCTAAGAAGCTAGTATAATCAAATGGAAGTGGTATATTCAAAATAGAGCGAAAACAGGCAAAAGTTTGCTCTATATGAATCTGTAGCAAACATAGAAATTGAGGGGAATGACACACCCCCTGAGCCAAAGTAACAGTTGGTACAATCCTCTGTAAAATGGAATGAGGGATATGATGGATTAACTGAAGAACAAAAGAGACATGCATGATTTACTGATGAAACAGCAAAATATTTGTACCAAAAAAAAAAGACATTGGAAAGCAGTAACCTATAATGCATGATGTTATAGGTTAAGGACTTTGGAAAGTACTGGGATAAATGGAAGTAGTCAATATACTGAACTTATGTCAGTAGATCAAGCCTTCAAAATAGAACAAGGAGGACAGTGTCATATATTCACTGATTCAGGGTAGCTAATGGGGTAGCTACATGGATGCCCATGTGGAAAAATCAAAATTGGGAAATTCATGGCAAACAAGTCTGGGGCAAGGAATTATGGGAAGATATCTGGAACATGTACTTGGTCACTGACTTGTTAGTTTTTCATGTAGATTCTCACATGGCCCACACCATGCCTGAACATGAGTACATTGCTCGTGCTGATGGAATGGCAAAGATTTCTACTGAACATATTTTACCTACTTTGACAACAACTGATGATCCAGTATTATAAAAATGGGTCCATCAAACAGCAGGCCATTTGGGGGTCCAGGCCACACACTGGTGGGAGCAAGATTGAGGTATTAGTATCTCTCATTCACTGTTAAAACAGATAGCAGAAGAATGTCATTTATGTCAATTGGGAAAAAAGCAATCTGTTCCTTGGGTAGTAACTGGAGAGATAGCAAGAGGAACTGTCCCAACCCAAATCTCACAAATAGATTATATTGGTCCACTCCATCAAGATAAAGGATGCAGATTTATATGTACTTGTGTTGACACCTATTCAGGTGTCCTAGTGGCTTGTCCTTTTAAGAATGCAACCCAGAAAAACGCCTGTAAAACTCTGTATCTCATAAGTCTATATTATGGAACCCCAATGCAGATTCAAAGTGACAGTGGGTCACATTTCAAAGGTAATTAAATGAAGAAGTATTATATACTAAAAAATAAAGAAGGGATACATCATATTCCATATTATCCACAAGCATCTGGATTAATCCAAAGAATGAATGTATTACTGAAAGAACAGTTAAGGAAGTTAGGTTTCAATAATTCATATCAACATTGGAAGGATAATTTGTTCATGACTTTCTGTAATTTGAATAATGGAACATTGGGAGGAAGTACACCTCTAGCCAGAAAGATGATCCCAAATCTGCAAATTAGAAAACAACAAACACATAAGATCCCAAATATTGAGTATGGGACTTTGAGGCCAGATGTCCCAGCGCCGTACCCAGGAAGACCTTGTTCAGTGGGGTATGATTTACATTGTTTAGAGGACTTTTGGTTGGACAGAAAAGAAATAAGAAAAATCCCCACTGGAATATGCATAAGAATCCCTAAAAAATCACTTTGTACAGATTTTACCCAAATCAGGTTTAGCAGCTCAAGGAATACATGTATTGCCTGGAGTAATAGATTCTAATTATCAAGGAAAAGTATTGTGACATTCCATAATTTAGGTGAAGGGCCCATACAGATTCATAAAAATGATAGGATAGTTTAAGTATAGTTATATACTTAAATAGTATATAACTATTGAAGCCATTGAAGAAAAGACCTTCACCCCTTACCCCAAGATTTGTACCCAATTTCCTTACTTGTACATTGAGAAGATTTCCCATAATAACATCTTTCTGCTCAAAATCTACTATTTTCTATGTACTTTATATGTAATATGATTCCACTATCACTTAAATAATAAGCTATTACTTTTCATCAAGATATTACCTCTAGTTTCATACTCTTCAGTAGTGGAGAGAGAGATATCTCTGGAGTCAAGATGAACAAGCTTCCAAATTCTTGCCTTTGACACATTGGGTAAGTCACTCAACTTTTTTTTTTTTACCCTATGGCAAAATTTTATTATAATCAATTCTAAGGGACTATTCAATTTATTTTTAAAATTAAAATCTATTGGTTGGAGTTTAGAAATGTTTGTGTATATATTTGTAGAAACAATATTTTACCCATATAAAGAAATGAGTACCATATAAAATATTAGAATACATTGTAGCAAGTTAGCTATGTTTTTGCATATTCCAAGTTGTTTTGGGGGAGGATAGTCAAGATTTTATCTATAACCAATTTTTACAATAAACTTATTAAAAACTGCTCAATAGTTTCTACTTTGGACAACAAAATTATTTTAAGATTCAACTGAAGTAAAGAATTCTGTTTCATACCACACTATTCAGATGTTTTGCTGAAACTAAAATTAGTACAATAAAAATTATTTAAAATAATGTACAATTTATATACTACTTTTTATTTACATTTTAAAATTTAAACAGTTTTCTGGGAACAAACTCTGTGAGGTAATGATGGTTCTTTTTTATTAGATTTGAACCTATTTAAAAACCTCCAGAAAGTTCTAATGCTTGTTTTTTAAGGGGAAGTCACAAGCTCATTTTAGTTAAAAGCAGACTGATTATTAGTTATTTTGCAACATCAAAGTGATTCCATAAGTCTACACAGCCTCTCCACCTCTGTCTTCGAAGTCTCTCAGACCTTCTATGTGGAGGTTCTACTGAATTCATTACAATAGAGCTGGACATTTTATACTCATAGTGATCCAACATCTGTGCAATCTTTTCACAAGACACTCCATGTTTATTCCTCTTTCCTAATTCATCAGGATCAAATTTCCACCATGTTTCAGATTCATGGAACTGCACTTGGTATCCTTTGCCTATAGCTATTTCCACATAAGGTTTCATTTCCCAAGCTTTGGTATTAGTGTTGTCTATTATACCTGGAGATCTTCCCTGATCAATAGCTTTCTTTGCTCTGCTCTGGTTCCAGTCATGGGCATCACCAAGTTGTCTAACATTATATGTATACCCATTTTGATGCTGAAAATAATCATCTGTGCTGAAGACGATGCCACCACGATTCTGACCAAGCAGAACATGAGACAATGTCGTTTTCCCAGAACCAGGTAGACCTCTTAAAAGGATAAGTAGCCTCTTTAGCTTTTCTTCTTGGAACTGCTGGTTAATAAGCCTGTCTGTTTTCTCCATCTGGAATAGAGAACAGTCTTCCCAAGATTCTTCTCTCTTTTCACAAAAACCATTATTTTCTCATCCATCTTGTTCATTGTGGCCATTTCTAGAGGTCTGTATGATACTGTTCCTCTCATCACAATCAGAATATCTGTTAGTCTGATCAAATGTTGGGCAATTCCAATTTGTGGTGCCTATGTTTACATTATATCCATTGTACATTTCACATAATTTAACATCTTGAGCATGGAAAACATTTGGCGGTGGAGATGGAGAGGGATTAAATCTTTGGAAATTTAAATGATAATTGAACTCAGAAGGAACAAGACCATGAGGAACTAAAGAGGATTCCACTGGTTGCCATTCAGGCCTAAAGGAAGGAACCGGATTGTTAAAAAATGTAGGTTCCCCTTGTCCATTAACTGGTTATTCAGTGTTACAACCAACTGGCTCATTACTGCTCATCACCAGGGGGTGAATGTATAGTTTCAAACCAAGTATCTTTCTTTTCTTCATCAGATTTTAAGTTGTCATTGTAGTGGTCTTGATAATGTAAGATAAATTGTTCCTGAGGGGTTTTAAATTCCTGACAATTGCCTTCCAAATCTTCTTTTTCACTCTCCAACTCCTGAATTTCTTTGTAAAACTGAGATAACTCATTGTCTATATTCAGTCTATTAGAAGAAGGGTTCTGTTTGTTTTCCACTCCACCAGTGACTTGTATGTGATGTTTTCTTTTACGTGGTTTATTTTCCTCAGGACTTTTGTAAATAGGTCCTATGAATGCTTTGCTTGTGCTATATTCCACTTCCTCTCCACTGACTGGGATATCTACCTTGTGATTTCCTTCCATTCTAATTTCTTTAATATTTCCAGAGACATAAATACAGTTATTTCTAGATACTTCACTGCTGTTCATGGATACTACTGTAGGATTTGCATTCTGTAAGCCTTCTGGAAGAAATGATTCAATATTATCTGGTCTATTATAAGAGATTACATCCCCCAAAAGTTTCAACAAAACTGTAGTTTCAGTCTTGCTCTCCTGAGTTTTTCCATTTTCCTTTTTATCAAAGATGGATAAAGGTATCCAGTTGTTCTCTGTTTTCTCTTAGGAGGTATGAAAATGGTCACCACCATCATGGAATATAGTATAAGTCTCTTCTGTTGATTTCAGTTTTTTATCATGTTTCACTTGCTAGGTTTTTTTTTTTACCATAGTCTCCCAAAGAATTAGCTTAATTTTCACAATAATGCATCTGTGAGAAAAGAGAAAAGCAAGCACAGGAGGTCTCCGCTCTCGGAGCTGACAGCTGCGGGTGAGGCCGTGAGGCTCCGTCCACAACCCACAGCATCGACCCTCTCTCTCAAGATGGTGACCAGTCACTCAACTTTTTAATGGCCTCAGTATCACATAGGTGCTATCATCTAATTGTGGTTGTACTCTAAGAATGTATAGATAATGTCATGAAAACAATGAACATGAACCCAGGCAGACTTTGAGAGACACTGGAGGATAGACAAGACTGACATGTTATGGTCCATGGGGTCATGATGAGTCAGATGTAACTGAAAGATTGAACAGCTCTTTGCTTTCTACACTATTATCTTGGCTTCCAGGGATTCACCCATTTCCCCTATGCAGATGATTGAGAGCTGCATATTCACCTTTTCTTTTTCCTGAGCTCTAGTTACATAATACTGATTGCCTATTGGACATTTAAAACCAGATATTCTGAAGCTATCTTAAGCATAAGTTGAGGCAACATGGTACAATGGAAAGAGCACTGGATTTTTTAATCAAAGAGCATGGGTTCAAATCTCAATTCAGTTTATCACCTTTGATCTTGAGCAATTCCTATTTATTTTGTAGAATATAAGGGACTTGAGGACAGTGTCTTTTTATTCCACAACACCTAGGCACAGAATCTGACAAAGAGGAGGTATTCAATCAATACTTGTTGAATTTCATGGGCCATTTATTTTGCTTATTACTTCAATGTAAGAAGCCAAACTATATAATTAAGGTCCCAGGTAATTGTCTACCAGACACATTCCCTAGCAAGATTAAACATCTGAAGAGTAAGAAATAAAGTCCCTAAGAATTATTCATTCAAAGTATCTAGTTTAATATTTAGGTTTCAAATTAAAAGTACTTTTACTGGTACAGAATCATGGGGTATGGTTTGAAGGAAAGAACTTGTCTCTTCTCACCACAATTCATATTGATTAAAAAAAATTAGTCATCCTTCCTCACTCTGGCAGAGTTTTTGTCCATTACATAAAGGAATTGGCATTTTCAATTCTGACTGCAATCTACCATTAGTCACTCATAGGCAAAGTGAGTGGAAAATTAAGCCAATTATTTGGATAGTTCAGGGCTAAAGAATCCTTTTGCATGAGATATCTAAATAATTGAGGGAAAAGTGACTTTTCCACTTTAATTATCCAGATAATTACCTTAATTCTTTACTTTTCTTACTGGGTTGCCTTGAAGGCATGTGAGTTCCAAACTTTAAAAGAATATGATATTCTTGGCTTCCCTCCACCATCCCCTCCGTGGGTGTGTGTGTGTGTGTGTGTGTGTGTGTGTGTGTGTGTGTGTCCACACACACACATACCACATGTCTTATCCTGTAATACACACTACCTATAAGTAGTGAAAGGATTATAACACATGGCTAATCTATAAGGCAGGTATTAGTTCTGCTTTCCAATAGCAGCTAAAGTGATTTAACTATATTTCTGGAAAAAGGCTTTTATTTTCAGAAATTTCTTTTTACTCTCAATTTAGGTTTCAATTATATTTAATGTCAACAAAGAGATAGCAATTCTTAATTTATTCTGGTCTATGGGAGTTTCCATTTTGAATTCTAAGACTACAAATGAAATTGCAGCATACTTCCTTGCTTTTTCCACCAAATGGTCACTTAGCCTATATCCTCCATCGATAAAAAATGAGCTATTTTCCCCTTGCATGCTCAACTTAGCGACCTCTATTCTTGAATAAGCTTCAGAATGAATATGAATTATTCAATTGACTGTTCTTTATTCTTAGCTTATTCACACTTACACCTGTCCTTTTATCAAATGAAAGCAATATACTCTAACTCATTGTTTTGTATCAAATTTCATTAAGTTTTTCCTCTTTCTTTATAATATGGTGGAAAATGCCTGGCACAGAGGAGGATATATATATATATATATATATATATATATATATAGTCTTCCTGGGGCAGTTTATTCTCTAAGCTTTGTTTTACTGTATTAATAGTCAAAGAAAAGCAGAACAATTTTAAAAATACTCTGATGTACTCAGCAGCTAAGCTTTCTCGGATAAATATTCATGGCATACATAAAATGTTTGTTACATTAAATTTAATGTTCTGTTCTAACAAAATATAATGAAAGTCTGGGCTACTCAAAGAATAAAACTGTCAAATATATTCTACCATGAGATTCAAATGAGTTATTCAGCAATATTCCATTGAATACTTATAGTCTTGGATTTAAAAATGAAAACAGCATATCAGTAATATTGTCTTTTTCATTTGTACATGGTCCCTAAAGTAATTTGGAAGACACCATTTAAACAAATGGCAAGATTTGAATAGAAAAAGTGAGTCATTCCTTGTCACACAGCAATAATCTGATCTCATGATATTTCACTAAATTTGAGAATTGTAATTAACCACAGGGGCTATCTAGATCAAAATGAAACTGAAAAAAGATCCTTTGTCAGTCAGTAAACATTTATTAAGTGCTTGCCTTTTTCTAGATACTATCAAAAACTCTGGAGACACAAGGAAAGATAAAAACAGTTCTTGTTCTCAAGGAGTTCATAGTCTAATAGTAGAGATAGCACACAAACAGCTATTTAGGCCCAATCTATATACAATGTAAACTTAAAATAATAATAAAAAGGAAGGATTAAAAATTTCAGGAGTTTGGCCAAATCATTCTTTAGAAGATGGGATTTTTAGCTGGATATTGAATGAAGTCAGAGAAGCCAAGAGGCAGAAATGAAGAAGAAAAGCATTCTAGGCATCAAGGACAGCCAGTGAAAACGTCCACAGTTGAGAAATGGAATTGTACACAGAACAGAAAGGACAATTTTAATGGATCGTGGAGTACATGCTGTAAAATATAAGATGATTGGGAAGTTGAAGGATGAAGGCAGTTTATGGAGTTTTGAATTCAAAAGTATTTTATGTTTTATCCTCATGTTGATAGAGAGCCACTGAAGTTTATGGATTGCTGTGTGTGTGTGTGTGTGTGTGTGTGTCTGTGTCTGTGTGTGAGTGTGTGTGAGATTGTGACACGTGGTCAGACTTGTGCTTTAGGAAGATCACTCTGATAGGTGAGGGAAAAGTGGATTCTACTGGAGAGAGACTTGTGGCAGGGAATTCACCGATCATTCTATTGTAGGAATGTAGACAAGAGGCAAAGAAGACCTGCTCCACGGTGGTGGCAGCATCAGAGGAAAGAATGGGGATATAGCTGAGACATGTTATAAAGATAAGTGGTATATCTTAGCAACACATCAGATATGGGGAGCTTGAGGCAGTGAGAGACAGTGAGGAGTCAAAATTGTGACCCTAACCTGGGGAACTGAGAAGATGGTCATGCCCTGTATAAGAAATCAATCAATCAGAGAAGGTTTGGAGGGAAAGAAAATTAATTCAGTTTTGCACATCTTGAGTTTAAGATTTCTTCAGGACATCCATTTTGAGATGTCCAAAAGGCAGTTGCAGATGTATACTTGGCAAGTGGTTGTCCAGTTATTGCTTAAAGACCTCCAAGTACTTGCTTTTAGATATCCACTAACTAATGATTTTGTTATAAGCAGAATATTCATGGAAGTAAAAACAAAATTTTTGTAAGTAAAACTAGTGAATACTAAAAATGTATTTGGTAGTTCCATTTTTGTGGTTCTAAAGCATTTTACTGTGCTTTAGGTTAATTTGATTACTAATTTTAGAATCTCTGAACCTAATTCAAGCAGGGGTAGGATTGATTTGCAGGTCTTTGATCTCCTTTCAAGTACAATTAGGAGCACATCCATTCAAAGCTAGCAGGGAATACAAAACAGATCACAGAGCAAATATATATATATATATATATATATATGTATATATATATATGTATACATGTATGTATATATGTAAGCTTAAACACATGTATATATATTTTTTTTCTTTTTGTATCTGAGGTCACAGATTTTACTTTGCTTACTAACTCTAATTGCCTTATTTTTCCAAGCTCTCTATTCCACTTTTTTGTTATTAGGTTTTATTTTTTCTGATTTCCATAGTATGACTTCTTAACTATTTAAACCCATGGCACATGACTGTTCCTCTCTACCTTTGCTGATCTCCTCGGTCTTATCTATATCAAAAGTATTTGTCCAAACCCCCTTTATTAGCTGTACACCTGGTGCTGGCTCCTCTTTTCAAATATTTCCTAGTTATCATCCATATAATGATTGTGAGAGTATTATATCTCTTATAATAGCAATCTTTGCTGCTATACAAAAGATATAGGTTTAGAACCTTGAAAGATTTTTTTAAATCATCTCTAATTTCTATTGTATTGATTTTACAATGTAATGAATATTTATACTACATTGATTTTTAGAATTTTCAGTATCTTCCTGAACTCAATCTTGATAAAAATTTGCAGTCCTAGTCTGAATAAGCTTAAAAGTCAAAAGGGAGTGATGCTATAGTTCATGCTACTAACTCTGGAAACATTTGCTTGTTAACCAGTTTAACCTGGGAACCTGGTGTTGTTTAATTGTAAACAGAAACCAATTTAGGTTGAGTTCCCCCCTCCAAAAAAAGACATTTTATTTGCCCTTGTCACTTGTAAAAAACTAGGGGTGGTTTGATTTTCTCCAAGAATATGACTAAACTGGTAGTCCTGATTTGGATGGTTCTAATATTCTATCCAAGTTTACTAGAAGCAGTTGAGAACCCTAAAGCAATTAAGATTTTGTAATTGTCATAGCGGGGCATGATCAGCTACGCTTGAAGGACAACCCACTTTCCCCAGGAACAATAATTCTAAGGCTTCTGAACAACCCCAGCATGTTCTTTTCCTATGTCCCAATGACGATGTTTTTTTTTTCTGTACCATCTGGGTCTCTGGCTTTATTGAGGTAGTCCAAGTGACCCACTTTATTAACAGCTATACACATCACTTTTAATAAACTTTTCTTGCCATCACCTCCCCCCCCCCCAAAAAAAAAACCAAGACAAACAAACATAACTTTGCCTCAGTTTGCTTCAGTTTCATTTTAGTCTCCACAGAACATAACCTCAGGTAAAGATCTATGGACTAAGCTGAAATCCACTGTCCTCAGTGGCTGCAAACCTCTGATAAATTCATCACTTTTAGGACTCTCCTACATATTTGTTAAGTTTCCCTTAGATTTATTGAAACAGGGAAGGACTTTAAAAAGTATGCCAGGCTATCAGAGATAAAGAGTACCAGATCAAGATATGATCCCAGAAGTATATACACAGACTTCATGTGGTTTTCCCTTTTTTGTAGAGAATCAATGACATTACTGAATGATAGCTTGACTTGGGCATGAATTAGATTTAAGTGAGGCAGAGATGCAAAAGTCATCAACCTCACTCTCTCTTCTAGAACTATAAAAGTCCATTGGCAAGACAAAAAAGTTAGAATAACTGACAATATAGGATGCAGTGGATCACTTTGGTGTCTTTCATGTCTGACCAAGCTCTAAGCACTCCACAGTGCTAGTAGCTTCAGCTGCCTTCATGGCTGTTGGACCAATTGATTATCATCCTCCCAATTCCACTGGAGGAAGTCTTTGTATGCTTGGAGTAGACATTCCCCACTCCCCCCAGCTCACCTAGGACCCATAGATTACTGTCAACCTCGCTTAGGCTGTCTGATGAGATGGTTTCCTGGAGTGTGGCTGCTGCACATGCTACAGCTTCTTGGAGCCACAGGTGAGAGATGAGTGCCAGGTGGGGAACAAAGGTGGATGAACAACCCTGAACAGGAATTAGCAAGCTCTCACATCAGAGGGACTAATTCTCCTGGAACACCCCATACACAGAGACTCATAATACAAAGGAAAGGAAACCAGTCACTTAATATTGTAAGTTAGAATTCTATGGGAAATTAAATCTAAACATGACTTTCTCTAGTGCTTTTTTTTTCAGAGATAAGGCCTATACAATAACTCTCTAAAAGAGGGAAATTTTTCCTTTGAAAGAAGAAATTTTCTTTAGGTAGAACTGTAGGTACTAGTTATTAATTGCATATGGAACATATGTGGTTATTCTGTGGTTGTGCATATTGACCATGAACATGACAACCCAAAGTTAACAGTATTCCCTTCTAGATCTTTATATCCAACCCACCATTACCAGAAGATGAAAGGGCAAAGTTAGGTGTTGTAGATGGTACCCAATGTATCTGTCATCTATCCACTCACAACTAAAGCACTGCCTATTTCATAAGGTAGTTGGAAGGAAAATATTTTGGAAACTTGAAAATAAATTTCAGCTTTATGTGTATAAGGCATTATCAGCTGTTATCTCAACTTTTCCTATAGTTCTACAGAATGACATGTGAGAAAATTTATAAAACTTAGGCTATAAGGAAAAAAATGCTACATAATTTTATAAGGAAGAACAAATGTTCTTGATATTTATGGATAGACCTTAGTCCATGAAGCTTTGAATGATTTTAACTCATTCATTTGTGAGATGATGAAAATATCCCAGAATATTGACTTGTCCCATATTTTGTAGGTACAAAAAATGATCGGGTTGTAGTTATGACCTATTTCACCTGTGAAAGAGTTGATCCTAAGCTCTCAAAGGCTTTATCAGGAGAGTACATACACATTGCACAGAAGTGTCAAATACATGTCCCACAACCCTGTATAAATTAAGACAGATTAAAAATATTCAACAAAATAAATAAAAGTACAAGAAAACATAGTGTCACATTTTAAAACTAAGTGAATAGGTGACCCTCAGGGATCCTTATGTATACTTTACTGACTCCTGTTTGTACTTGAGTTTTATACCACTGCCCTAGCAAGTCCCAGAAAACTACAAATGCTTCAAATAGACCTGATGAAGATTAGAACAAATAGTTAATTAAAAATTCTAGAATCCCTGGGCTATAAAGGATCCTTACAATTCATTAGATTTAGGCTTCTGCCTAAAAGAAATTGTCAGTTTAAATTGTTCCATTAAGAACAGCATTGCTTTTACTTCAAAGATCTCCAGGGAAAGAAACTACACTGTGTCACTTAGCAAATCATTCTCACTCCTACAGAATCAACAACAATGCAAGGTAGTATGTAATACTGGTTTAAGAGTGATTTTAAAAAAGTAAAAAAATAAATAGTTTAAAAGAGTGATTAAAAGAGAAAAAGGACAGCACTGTTTTCTTTATTTCTGATTTTTCTTCTAAGACATACCCTATAACCCTGAGTATCCCTCAAGGATTTGTCATGAGTCCCCTTTTCTGACCTCATCAGGTTCCATGTATGCTATCTCTCTCCTGGAATTTTCCTTAAGAGATGGAGTCTTCTTGACTTGGAATATCCATCCATCCTTGTTGGCTCTACAACATGAACCATCCCCCCCGCCCCTTGTAAGGTCTGTACCTTTCTCCATTTGTAAAATCCTCCCAAAGTCTACATTTTGTGAAGAGGGCTAGGCCTTCCTTCATTCCTCTCCTAACCATGTTCTTGGTTTCCAGATTTCAAAACCAGAACCCAACGCTGAGTACTTTCAATCTCCTCACTCTCTCCAATTTTTTTTTTCTCTTTTGTGTGTTGCCTTCTTTCATAAGAACTTAAACTCCTTGAGTGCATGGACTCTTTTTTTTGCATGTATTTGTATCCTCAGAACTTATAGCAGTGCCTAGCACATAGTAAGCTACATGCTTATTTTCTTCATTCCTTTTTTCTTTTCTTCCTTCCTCCCTTCAGTCATTTCTTCCTTCTTCCTCCATGCTTCCTTGTTTCTTTGCTTCCTGTATTTGTATTGTTTCAGTCATGCCCAACTCTCAATGACCCCATTTGAGTTTTTCTTGGCAAAAATACTGGAGTAATTTTTCATTTCCTTCTCCAGCTCATTTTACAGATGAGGAAACTGAGGTAAACAGTGTTCAGTGACTTGCCCAGGGTCACACAGCTAGTAAGTGTCTGAGACTGAAATGAACTCAGGACTTTCTGATTCCAGGATTGGTGTACTTTCCACTGTTTGCACCTAGATGGCCTTCCTTCCTAAGTTCCTCAATATGGCCAATATATCACCAAAATTTGTCTTTTCTGTCTTCACATCTTTCCTCTACATTCCCTTTTCTCCATTCCTATAGCCATAATCCTAGTTCAGGTCTCTGTAGCATCATAGCATCTAGCCCACCACACTATTGTAGTAGCTTTTTAACTAGTCTTTCTGCATCAAATTTCTCATTCTGTCAATTCATCTACACTGACTCCAAGGTGATGTGTTTTTGTTTGTTTCTATAATGTAAATTTCACCATATCACTCCTCTGTTCAGTGGACTCCCATGGCTCCCAGTTACCCCCAGGATCAAATAAAGTTTTCTGTTTGACTTTTCAAGCTCTTCATGCAATGCCCCTTTCCTACCTTTGTGGCCTTTTTAAACCTTTCTTTCCTTTGAGCACCTTGCATTCTATCTACACTGGCTTACATGTTCCTCAAATATGACACCCAACCTCCAATCTCAGTTCTTTTGGCACTAGTCTTTTTTGTTGTCTGAAATACTCTGCCCGTTCACTTGTGTCTCATAGTTTGCTTGGCTTCTTTCAACACTCAACTCAAATCCCACTTATGGTGTATATATTCCTTCCAGACTTCCCTCCCCCAGCATCTAATGTCTTCTCCTTTCAGAGATGACTATTGTTTACTTTGTATATACCTTCTGTTTGCCTAATTAATTACATATTGTTTTCCCCCATTAGAACATATGCTCTGTGAAGGCAAAGACTCTCTCCTCTCACCCCCACCCCTTTATGTCCTTTGTACTTGCCACAGTCCCTAACTGATAGTAAGTGCTTAATAAATGTTTGTTGATTGATTATATTAACAAAGAAAAACATAGAATTGATGGAATAACTTTAATGTAGGATTGAGGGAACACAAGAAATACACAAATATGTGAAAAGGTAGGTATAAAACTGAGACAAGAAGGCCAGGAGAGTACTGAGGCAAGAAAAACAGGATAGAAATGAAGCAAGATTTCTGAGGGACAATAAAGTTTACTCCCTCCCGTCTAGATCTTATTGCTTTCATCACTGGACTTAGATGTTAGTTTTCATGTTCTCCAATAAGTTCAGTACTGGACCCACGGAACTCTCTACTGCCACTGAGAGACAATCTTGAAACACCCAGACCTCTCATTTCCTCACCCTCCTCGATTACCATGACTTTTATCTTCAATCTACCTCTGCCACTCAAAGACTGCTATGTCCTATCTTAGACCACTTCCCCACCCCCCACCCTTGCTTGCCTTAATTTGCCCTTAATGCTAGAATTCCTAATTACTGCTTTATTAATGCATAAATAGATTCAAGTGCCTTACAATTTATAAAGGGCTCAAGTATTTACCTTTTTAATTTCTGTGAAGATGAAGATGAAACAGACCAAAAAGAGTGTTTACTGGTTTGTTTTCACGCCTCTGCTATCAAATGACCTTGCAGGGTTTTCTCAGATGCTCCAGTGAATCTTCAGTTTCTAAAAAGCCTGTATGTTAATAATCGTCCCACTTTAGCAGGGTCCGAATCTGCCTTGTTTCTCTAATATTTACCAGAGACAAATGATACTCAAGACAGTACCCCACCTGAAAGAAGAAAATTCCCAAGAGTATTGTTATTAGCTGACTCCTTTATGGATAATAGAGCCTTCAGTCTTACCAAAAGAGAGATGTATAGCAACATAAATATTATTTTGTTTATTGATTTATGTATTTTATTTCTTTTCCTGAGGCTGATAAATGATAGATAATGGAAGTGCATCCATAAAAAAAATTCTCTAATAATCTGCAAAAGCAGGGAGCAAATCATGGCTTCTAATGAAAGGTAGCCCGCACTGGGAGAACATGTTAATCAATTATATATTAAGAACATTTGTCAATTATATATTAAGCACATCATATCTCATTTGATTCATGTAATAGTCCTTGAAACTTATGAGGTGATATTATCCCTATTTAAAGATGCAGAAACTGAGGATGAGTGTTTAGCTGACTTGCTTCCAGTCACACAGTTAATATGCACTGGAAGTGGTATTTCATTTCAGGACTCTCCTGATTCCAGATCCAGGGGTTTTTCACTTCTCCTTATTACCCTCTCAAGGTAATAACAATCTGTACAAAGCAAAAGAATGCTTCACAAAAGGAGTGAGGTGACTGATAGAAAAATATTTTGTAAACAAAAAATAATAGTACATCTTAGAAAGATTAAATTCCTGAAACAAGCAACAAGTCCCACCTGGCACAGGGAACAATTAAAGGCAACTTTGTTTAAGCAGTATGTTGACAACTGTAGAATTTTCCTTTAATCTACCTCTACTGTTTTGCTAGTATAAAACATGAGTGGAGTGACCACCCACATTATGGTTATCATCTCTCACAAAGACATTGTAAATATCTACTATCTGACTAGCACATTCACTGAAAATTACCTTCATGCTAGCAGCCCTATGTTCTGAAAAAAAGCACCATCAACACAAGGTTACACTTAAACTCTTTTCAGAGTCATAAGAATAACTGTTGTGGAGTAATGCACCCCTCCTTTACCACTTAGAGACAGCTAGGTGGTACAGTGAGTAGAGCATCAGGCCCAGAACCAAGGATACCTGAGGTCAAATTCAATCTCAGACATTTATGTGGTTTGTGATTCTGGACAAATCACTTAATCCTGTTTGCCTCAGTTTCCTCATCTGTAAAATGAGCTGGAGGAGGAAATGACAAATCACTCCAGTATCTTTGCCAAGAAAATCCCAAAAAGAAGTCATAACGAGTCAGACATGACTGAAAATGACATAAACAAGCACTTACTACTTTAGTTCTCTAGACACTTCCAATGTGCTTCTATTTATGCAAAACCAATCAATGACAATGATGACACATTTAGCTCTTAAATATTAACCATTTATTTAACAGTAAAGCAAAATAAATAAAACTTACATCACAGGTAACGTTTTAAAGGAAGTAGAAGAGGAATAAATGCCACATATAAAAGTAGTTTACACTCTCCTAGAAATGGAGGTAAGGTAGGAATACCTTGGAAGAAAAAAGTTGGCAGGAACTCATATTAACAAGGGAAAGTCATGTGCTTGGAGTAACTGAAAATTCTAGGTTCCAGGATTGGCTGTCATTGGTTGATTCAGGAACAACTGCTATTAATTCTTACTATTCTGGAAAATTTTTCTTCTATTTATACCAATGAAGCTTTTATTAGTCCTTTTAACCCTTATAATCACCCTTAGAAGGATCCTCAGAAAGGGTTATACTCTAAATAGTTAGTAGTTCTTTTTAAGCTGGGAAACTATAAAACTTACCAAGTTGCCTTTTTCTGCGCAATTTATAAAAACCCAGATAGCTCTTTTTTCATTAGGATTCTGTATTATTTGGTTAGATCTCTTTTGCTATGCTGCAAAGCAGATTCAAAACCTATCTTCTCCTTTTTCCTATGACCTTGCCAGTAATGAACTGGCACCTTAGATCTTCTTGTCAAAAATGTCTTTTCCTACTTCTAGTTTATTCTTGTATTGCTTATAAAGATGACTTTTCTTCCCCTGTTAATTCTTCACTCTCTTCCTCCACTCCATTGGTGTTTCTTCATGCCCTCTACTCCCTCACAGACTACTCTCAATGATTTAAATCAGAGCCTCTAATTAAAGGTGTTCTGGAACCTATTTGAATCAGCTTACTGTTGAATTTTCCCTAGAAGCACTGACAGATCAGAAATCAGCAAATGCTACAAATCAGGACCGGATTTCTTGTTTCATTGAAACTTAAGAAAATGATGGAGAAAAATTAATAAGGCAGGTTAAACTTAAAAGTTTATAATGTATATATTTTTTAAAAGATCTGGTTGTTAAACATTTATCAGCACATCTCTGATTATAAGGAGTAACTAACTTGGGGAGCAATGTAGAAATGAAAAATAGCCCCTTATATCACAAATTTGAAACATTGGGCCAAACTATATTTTACAAAGTCAGTGAATTACACATGAACTATATAGCCTTACAAATTTATTAACTTCTATGCCAAATTCTGACATAATCTAGTGGTAAAAACAAAGAAATATGAAATTATTCTTTAGAATATGAGTATTTTTAACTGTTGGAAAGATAATACAGCAATAATACAGGATTCTTACTTCAATGGTTTGTTTAAAGTAAATTCCTGTGACCATGGAATTCTATTATTGATATGGAATTCATTTGGCACATTGTTCTTCCTCTTCCATTCCACTTCTTCTCCCCATTCCAATATGTCTTATGCAATCATGAATAGATATCAACAAATGTATGATTTTCAATGAAAAGTTAGAACTATCAACTACCTTTATGTTCTTCCTGAAACTCAGGACTCTCTTCTTTTATATTTTTCTAGATCTGTCTCATGTCCTTCATATTTTCTGCATTGCAAATCAGGAAACTAAAGGGACCCACAAGTGAAAAGTGTTATAAAATTGATTCTATGGAAAAGAGACTATTTACATGCAAAAGAGAACACTCTTAAATGCATTACTGTGGGCTTACATTCCCACACTCTCTTGCATATTTGGAGTGTAAATAATTTGTGGTTGATGGAAATATTTGAGTTCTGTACCCCTTCTCTCATCAAGATTTAAAAGTTCATGCTTGTACAATTTCTGATAAGTGTTGAAAGAGCTTGGAGGCAAGTGTAGCCGAGCTCCTTCAATCAGAACTGGAAATTAAAATATTCAAATGGAAAAGTTCAATGTGAATACACTGGTCATCATTTCATCTGATAGAACCACTGGAATACATTTTTCCAAAATTAGCACATATACATGGAAAATATTCATGGATTTGCATGCTTTCTCCACATAAAGAAAAGGGCAAGTAGATTGAAAAAAGGGAAGCTGCATGTAAAAAGGTTTTTACCTTTACTCCCCTCGCTCACACACACATTCACACACACATAAGCAAAATCAAATAAAATTGAGACCAGGACTAGAAAACCAAGAGAAGAATCAAGTGAGGAAGTATTGTTCTTACTTAGAGATTTATTTAGAGATTGCATTTTTGAATGACATGCTAGAGTGTAATACAAGGCAAGGAGGGGAAGTTCCTTGGACCCCTTTCTTTATAACATTCCTACATCATCTGATCTATTCTTGAGTTTCTGTTTCTAGTTGCTCTCTATTTTCATGGTCACTGTGAAAAGGCACATTAAGCATCTGGTGTATAAACAACTATACCTTTTTTTTTTTTTTTTTGCTTTGTGGATGGAGAAGGCAGGGCAGTTGGGGTTAAGCGCTTTGCCCAAGGTCCCACGGCTAGTAAGTGTTAAGTGAATGAGTCCCGGTTTGAACTCCACCTGACTCCAGTGCCAGTGCTGTATTCACTGTGCCAACTAGCTGCCCCTATACCATTTTTTCTTGATCTTAGAATCTAGATCTATATATGGAAAGGGACTCATAAATCTTTCAGTGAATTATGAACAGATAACTGGACCTGGAGGCAGGAAAACCTTAGTTCAAATCCTGTTTCAGATTCTTAATAGCTATGTTACCCTGGGCAAGTCACTTAACTTCTGTCTGCCTCAGTTTCCTTATTTGCAAAATGGGGGAAAAATAGCACCCATGTACCAAGACTCTTGTGATGATAAAATGAAATGAAATTTGTAAAGTGCTTTGCAAACTTTAAAGTGATCTATAAATTCTAGCTATTATATTTGGTGACTTGTCCAAAATTATAGAAGTTAAAATCAAAAGTGGGATATGAACCTAAGTCCTCTAATTCCAAATTTCTGCTTTCCCTTCTATGACACCCTATCTTCCCTGTTAGTTAAGATATCAGTAACATATGAATCTTGAATTCTCTGATTGACTTTGTTCTTGATTCAACAATATGTTCCATTCAAATAATATGTTAAACACAAGGGACTTTTAAAACATAAAGACACACAGAGAGTTAAATATCTAAATAAAATAAATTATGTTCTAGATAATTACAAAAAAGCAGGAGTTACAATCATCATTTCAGATAAAGTAACAGCAAAAATATATAATATTATGATGTGGAAAAAAAATAAGAAATTATGCCAAACTTACAGGCACCAAAGAAAATGAAGTATCATTGACAAATATATATGTACCAAATGACGTACATGCTAAATATTTAAAGGAAAAGCTATAGTATTTTAAAAATACTTGATACTAAGACATTAATTGCATGTGACTGCAGCATTCTTCTATCAAAGACTGACTCATTTAATGGAAATTTTAAAAGAAGGAAGTTGATGAAAAATTATTTTTTATACCCTGAGTAGCTTCTTAATAACAAAATCAAAGAATTTTTTTTGGCATTGTATCACTTACTTTAACAAAATGTTATCTAAGGCAAGGCATGGTTTTGCCTTCTTATCCATTATCTTAATTTCTTTTTCATTTTATTCGCAAGTTTAGTTCATTCAATAAATCAATTAATAAGCATGTATTAAGTTTCAATTATTTGACAAGCTCTATGCTAGGCACTAAAGATTAAATTACAAAGAATGAAACATTCCAGGTCATAAGATTTATATTTCCATCAGTGAAATTATCTCATATTTTCTTGAATTTCAGCCAGCATTTGGTCCCTGAGAATTGTTTTACTTAAACCAGTTTGATGCTAATTCTCCCACAGTTCCTTAACTCTTGTTTCCTAGTACAAGCTCATATTCTTTCATTTTAATTTTACTCTTATCTCTCTTTGTGTATTTTTCTATATCTCTTTCTCTCTCTGTCTCTGGTTCTGTGTGTGTGTGTGTGTGTGTACCTCCTCTTTCAAAGCTAAGATATTCAGATTGTGCCCTATCCCTCCTTATTATCATGCCATCTCTTAACCTCAATGACTTTTAATTGTGTCACAATTTTCTAATATTCATTAGAACTATTCTTCTGTATTTTATTTTCTTCAGTTAATCTAGGATCAAATGTCTTTTTCATTGGTTTTGAACACAAACGCTCTTTTGTTTTCTAAATGGTAAAAGATATATATGTGTGTGTGTGTATTTGCCCTTCCCTAACTTCTGTCCCCAGCACAATCATGTTGCCCCTGTAAAAGTGTTCTTTCAAGTTACAGAGCATAAGTAGAGTAACAGAGGGAGTTCTGGATTTAAAGCAAGAGAATCTAAGCTTCATTATTCAACATCTTCCAGTCCTAAAGGTCACAAAATCATTCATTAAGATGTCAGTTAACAAATTCACAAAACCCGCACAAGTAGGGGTTCATTAGATAATCTCCAGTCTCCTCTCCCACTAAAGTCCTTACTCCCATTGATTTGGGCGTCATTCTAGTGCTTTTAAATTATTGAATAATTATTGTTTTTTATTTTGTTTTGCTAAATAAGATAATATATCCTTTCCCAACAGAAAAATAAAAATATTATCTGCAGTTATCATGTTATGTAAATACATGGCATATCTTAAGAAGAAAAAAAAACATATGAATGATTTGGCCTATTGCGGGCATACACCATCTGAGGGTTAGGAGCATCTAATTCTTTTCCTTTATAACTTCTGACATTGCTGGTTCTATGTCTGCAAGAATTTTAACATTCTCAATTCTATGTTCTACAGTAAATGAAAATCCTATGGTTCTACTAACCAAGAAGCTAGTGGCTGCATTTTATTTACAATTAAACCTTTTTCTTGTGTATCTCAAAATTTCTCATCTTATTTTTCAACTTTAAGACCCATTTTCTTCAGTACACTGGTACCCAACAGTCTATTGTCCTGCATTTTTTAGATTAGTTCTTGCCTTATTTTATTGTGTTCAGTTATGTGTCAGATTGTATATGCTGACAACTGATTCAGAAAGAGGTTGTTGTCATCAATATTGCAGTTTATCTAGGATCAGGAGAGAGGCATCCCATTGTATAACTTTTATTGGTTCATTCTTTTCATCCTTGTAGCACAAGTTAAAAATTAAATGAATGAGATGTGACTTAAAGCTTACAATTGGATTTGAAATGTCTCACCTTATCTTATACAAAGAGAGGCCATTAAGGCATTTGGGGTTTGTTTCCCAGCTAGACACGTAAAGTATCAAGTCTTAACTACTATTTCAAGTTTACCAGAAAAAGTGTGTAAAGGGCTAAGTAATTTACAGTTAGTTATCATTTCACAAAGGACCCAAAGAAGCCAAATAATAGCCAGGTGTCCTTATCATCAGTTAGTACATGTGACTGAGATTAGGTTGAGCATGGACTTGTGCTTTCATTCAGAAAACTGCCTGAAACTTATATAGCATGAATGAAAAACAACACAAGAAAGATTTCAATATGTTCACTAATCAGCATCTCTTCACGTACAAGACTGGTTTCCATGAAATTGATTAACATAACCCTTTTTTGATTTGTTAGTTTGGCACACCAACTCTGAATGTCTCAGCAAATGGTCTGAAATAATCAAGAATGTCCATTCTGACTGTAGCTACTTTGGGTAGGTTTCTTCAACTTTTAAAGTTATGCACAGGCTTTTGCCCATGGGTCTTGCTGTCATTTGGAATTAAGGCTTATGAAGGGAATCATGAAGATTAGGTTAAGCTATTCATACCTTGATAATTTAGGCACAATAAGAAGAAATCCCTGTGACTCTAAATAGGTTTTTAAGAATCCTCTTTTCCTATTGCAAAATTACCAACAAAATGGAGGCCAAGATAAAAGCTGTCACTAGTATTCCTGTTCAAATTTCCAAATGTGAAATTAATCAGATCAATATCAATACCCATCAAAATGATGTTTCTGATCATTACTTGGTTCAGAGGACACTGAGTACAAGCATTGTGAAGTCTTTAGAAGCATTTTACAATCAATTACAAATGGACATTCAAGTTTACTAATTGATTGTAATTTTTAGAGAGATGTTTAACATCATTATTTCTTTAAGATTTGGAAGATAATTTGGAAATACTTGAGTTACTACTTGAGGATCTGAACCACGAACATTCACAATCACTCCAGCCACCTAACAAGTTTGTTCTCCATGCCTAGCCACATAAGCATGAACTCTAATGGCCTCTGCCTGAGACTGCATGGCATCTAGCTCCTTAAGAGTTCTTATGATCTTGCTGTTCCTATTCCTTGGTCATTGGATTAGCAAATAGCAGAGTTATTTTTTTCTCTTCTGTACAATCACTTAGACAAGGTAAGACCTTAATGGTTTTTTTTTTCTTTCTTTTACCTGGTTTAAGTAAAAAATTATCTTCTAAACCTCCATACCTTTATAATCACAGAATTGATAGGTGTAGAAAATGCAAGATCCCAAAACAGTCACTATTGCTTATTACCCTTTTAAAATTGCATTTAATTTGGTAAAGCAAAACACCCATTTAAAATTCCAAATTAGGTGTTTTACAGGCATCTGTCTAAATACTTCAGAAGATACATTTCAAAAATATACTTATTTGACAAACATATAATGAAATATCAAATCAAACATAAAATAGAAAGTTATCTGCTTCCCAAAAGTGTTACACATGTCAAAGAAGAGGACTAGGTTAGAGTTCAAATCAAAGAGGAATGGTCAAAGAATTGGTAAGATATAGAAGTAGTGTCAGAGAGGGACATTTTATTGTGGAATGCCATTGGGATAGTGAGTGAAAGGGAGCTATATGAAAGGATATGTATATTCATTAAGTAGCAATAGTTTTTGATTTTTTTTTATAATTCTAGAGATGGAAAATAAGAAGAGGGGCTTGAAAGGTATGATCATGGAAGCAGGATATTTAGTGAAAAGATGGCTCTGTGTGTGTGTGTGTGTGCATTTTTACAAAATTAAGCTTGGCTGGAGAAAACTGGGTACAGTAGATCAAAGGAAGCACTTACTTACCAATCATAACAGTACAACCTTTATAGCAGTAATTCCAGAACTTACAGTTTTAGGCTTCTGGGTCATGGTCACTGAGTCAAGATTATAGCAGGAAATGAACAAATTGTGGTACATGATTGTAATGGAGGACTATTGTTCCATAAGAAATGGTGAACAGTCAGATTTCATAAAAATATGGAAACATTTGCACGAACTGATGCCAAATGAAGTGAGTAGCAACAGGAAATTGCTGTATATGGTAATAGCAACATTTTGCAATGACCAAATTTGTTAGACTTAGTTTTTCTGATCAATGCAGTGATCTAAGACTGTTTCAAAAGATTCATCATGGAAAATGCTATCCATATGCAGAGAAAGAACTATGAATTGTGAATGCAGATCAAAGCATTCTCTTTTCTCTTTCTTTTTTTATTGTTTTTTTCTTTCTCATGGTTTTCCCCTCTTGTTCTGATTCTTTTTTTCACAGTGTGACTAATGGTGAAATATATTTAACATGAACATAGATGTATGACCTATATCAGATTGCATGCCATCTTGGGGAGGGAAGAGCAAAGGGAGGAATGGAAAATTTAGAACTCAAAATCATATAGAAGTGAATGTTGAAAGCTAAAAACAAAAAATAAAATAAAAGTTTTAAATAAGCAAATGTTTTTTTTTAACATTTTTAAACTAAGAATAAATAAATACCTTTTTAAAAAGAGTATAGCAACAAGGCAGATGTTGAGAGGATGTCAAAAGTATGAAAAGGATATAAAAAACGGTGTGATAATAAGAGGATCATTGAACTCAAAAGAAAGGCATAAAATAAGGATACATAGGTTTATTAAAGCAATTTCAACTTTCATTAAGGATGTCTAGTACATAATTCCAAAGGAAGAGAAATTTCTCTGAGAAGATAAAGTGCTCCAAATAATTTTTGTTGCTGCTGCTAGAAAAGACTCTGCTGATTCTGTCAAGATCCAAAAAGTGAAAGGGATTCCTAATTGAGATCCAACCACAGGCTACCCCCACAAAAATTACACATGTAAGTAAAAGTGGATGAACATTACCTATTGACAAACATACATTTTAATGAATAGTCCTTAACTATACATTTGATAGACGCTTATAATGAATTGTGCCCAGAAATGTGCAGGAGAAAAGGAGCAAATTGTATGTCATTTGGATTTGCAGTGTTTTTAACCAGCCTAAGTTTAACTTTAAGTAAAGATCAATTACTTGAACATGACTACTCTTATGAGAACGAAGGGTTGAATTGTGGAATATCATAGTCTGAACGTTGAAAAGTTGAAGGTCACCTCAAGGGCAATGGGAAGGAACAATGTGGGAATGGGTAGGCCATGGCATATTACCAACCAAGAAGCAGAGAAAAGAGGGGTAAAAGACATGCTCTAAGAGATAAATGGCTAGAAAATAAGGACCAGTTTATATAGTCAGGTTTAGAAATAAATAATGGAGGGCCTCCATGTGCGACTGACGTCCAAGTAATGTCAGGAGATCTAGAGAAGTATGTTGGGCATATTTCACAATGTCCCAATGGACTCCCTTTGAAGAACTTAAGGGAAGAAGTGGATAAAAAGCCACATTTGGGTTATGATGTTCTTTGTTTGAGGAAGAGATCACAACACTGATAGTACTAACTCATCAAAGTTTCAAAAAATTATTAAGGAAGAAAAGGCAAAATAGTGTGTTTAAAAAAACTATATTAAGAATATTCATTTTATTCACAGTATATAAAAATCTCTATATGTGTATGTGTGTGTGGGTTTCAAATCTATGTTGCAAACTGGCTTGTGAGTATGGAGACTATCAACAGCAAACAAAACCAACATATTTAAATATAGTTTTAAGTGCCCAGTGATTCTGAGTCTTGATTGTTACTATGCCAACCATACTGCAGAAAGGTATAAGGCTAGACAGTAAAATAAACAATGATTTCATTAAATATTTAAATGCCTAATTTAAGTGAACCTGACAGTATTAACATCTCTCTATGTGGCTTCATCATTAGCAAAACAATACTATTAGAAGGTAAACTCATATTGGGTAAAGGTATAACATTTGATTTTTATATGGAAGGAAAACATATTCCCTTTACTCAACAAATACAGAAAGTGGAGAGAAAGACAGAAAGACAGAGAGAGACAGAGAGATACAGAGAGACAGAGGGACAGACAGAGACAGAAGCAGACAGACAGAGACAGAGGGGGAGTTATGTTAGAAAAAAACACAATTAGAAAAAAATGCATTTGACACACTGGAAGTAGGAATTTTGGGGGATGCAGGGAAAAAGTCTTTTTCTGGCTATACTTATAGAAAATGAGTTTGAAAGAAAGTTTTGAATTCAATTAATTTTTAAATTTATATTCGGTTATTTTCAGAGATGCATAATGAGATAAAGGATATTTAGTTGCTCTGGCTGGCCAGAAGATGCAAGTTCAAGACTAGTCTCAGGCAGAATATCAACAGGATTCTATGCAGGTTACATAATCCTTCAGTCACTGAGCAACTCTCTATAATCATAAGGTACAGGAGAGTTATCAAATTACACACTGAGAGCTCCCTGCAATGATGATAAGCTTCTGAGCCTGAGAAACCAAACAAACATGTAGTTAATCAAGCATTAAGTATTAAATGAAATGCGTTTTTTAAAAAAAATATATATCATTTTGTTTTTGTTAAATTCAGTCAATAAATAAATATTTCAAAAGGATCTTTAACACACACACACTCACATTTACAAAGTTTAGGTATCCCTGACAGATTACGTGGACAAAAAAATATCAATTTATGGTCAAACCTCTGGTGATGAACTTCTTTAAAGATAGGCTAATCTTTGAGTAAAAGACTGATTTCTTTACTTTTCCCATATAAAATACTTTCTTGGTTGATAAGATTTAGAAGAAACTTTAATCCACTCTTATAACCTCTAAGAATAACAATCACCTTCAGGTTCAAATGAGAACAAATCAAAGGGCTTTAGTAAAAAGGGGATGTCGAAAGCTTCATAATGTCATTGATGGATTTCTAGGGGCAAAAAGGAAGATGACAGAATAGAAAAACACTCAGCTAAGGAACTCAACCCATAGAGCACAGCACCTTCTCTGATGTGGGCATGACATGCTTAGCAGTCCTGTGTCAGTGTTTCCCTGTATCACAATCAATTCAAAAGTTCTTGAGAAAGACCTTGAGTGTCCTTGTATCACTTTTTCTGACCATCACATGAATGCTTACCTGTGTGAGTTCTCCATAAAATAGTCTTTTTTGGCAAACATACTTTTTGCATTCAAACAACATGGCTAACCCATCCGAGTTGTACTCTCTGAAGAAGAGTTTAAATGCTTGTCAGTTTAGTTTGAGTAAGGACTTCAGTGTCTGGTACCTTATCCTGCCAGGTGATCTTCAGAATCTTCCTAAGACAATTCAAATGGCTAACATGACAGAGAAGGAAAATGTCAAATGTTGGAGGGGATTGGGGAAAAAAAACTGAGACACTAATGCACTGTGTGTAAAATTGTGATCTAGTTCAACTATTCTGAAGAACAATTTGAAATCATTCCCAAAGAGCTATCAAACTGTGAATACATTTTGAGCCAGCAATACTACTCCAAAAGAGGTCACAGAGAAGAATACACAACTGAAAATCACTGAAAAACAATGCATTGTTGGTGGAGTCGTAAACTGGTCCAACCATTCTGTTGAGGAATAAGCAACTATGTCCAAAGGGCTATAAAATTGTGCCATACTGTTTGACACAGCATTAGCACTATTAGGTTGCTATCCCAAGAAGAACAAAGAAAATGGAAAAGGATCTATTTGTACAAAAATATTTTTAGCAGTTCTTTTTTGTGGTGTCAAGAACTGGAAATTGGGGGGAGGGGATGCCCATCAATTGGGGAATGACTGAAAAAGTTCTTATATATGATTGTAATGGAGTGGACTTGTGCTACAAGAAATGAGGAGTTGGATGGATTCAGAAAAACCTGGGTAGTCTTTTGTGACTTCATGAAAAGTGAAATGAGTAGAACTAGGAGAATATTGTAGACCATAACAGCAATAATGCAAGGATGATCAACTGTGAAAGATTTAGCTAATCTGATCAAGATAATAATCCAAGACAATTCCAAAGAATCCCTCAAAAAAGGTATCCTCCTCAGATATACTCACTGAACTACAATGTAGATTGAAGCAGACTCTTTTTACTTTTTCTATCTTTATTGGTTTATTTCATTTGTGATTTCCTTTGCAAAGCTGCTAATCTGGAAATGTTTTGTATCATTTCACATGTATAATCCAAATCAAATCTCTTGCCTAAAGGTGATAGATTATTTGAAACTCAAAATTTTAAAAGTAATGTTTTAAATAAAATTGGGAAATATTTAATGAAATAAAAAATTAAAAATAACATCTGATATAACTGGTGGTTTTAATGTTGTATTGTTTAATATAATGTTTATCTGTACTTTTAAAAAAATATTTAACTCAGATGTGGGGTTATTGAAATTATTGTAAAAGTTTGCTAGATAAGTCATTCTTTTAACCCCAAAACCGTTTTGCCACCTCTGCACAATCAAATATACTAAATTGACCAAACTATTATGTCCCATCAAATTCTCCCTCATTTTCAGATCAACAATTGCTAGATTTTTTTTCTTCATTTCCCTTCCCCACATCCATATTACCTGTGGTCAATTTCCCCTAATTTGAGATCCTTACAAATGGAACTTCATTTAGCCAAATTTTTTTTTTTTTACAATCCACTGGAGATTTCATATGTAGTGTCAGCAAGACTAAAATTTCTGATGACTAGTGCTTACTTTTGAGAAAAGCAATTAAAGGCTTATCCCTTGTGATATTATATTAACATACATACAGTAGAATAAAGAAATTAAAAAATGATAGTCTCTAGAGATTTGTGATATTACAGAGTACATAAATGTATGATGGTTTTCTTTATTGTCTTGGGAAGGCAACTGATCAGTGGGCGATGATTGATTTGTTTTTAATAGTTACATATTAATGCAAATGGATAATAATCACCCACTGTAGAAAAATTAAATATTTCAGTATTAGGAATTCTAAAAATAATAAAAAGTAAAGAGACAAAAATGATGATAGTGATGGCTCTCTTGAACAAGTTCATTTGAATCAGTTGCCCTTAGGTAAGTAGATACTTGGGTTTTGAACATGCCATATGGCTTTGCTGCTAATAATGCAAATGTATGCATATTGAGATTTCCATCTAGGGTGATATAGTATATAGAGACCTCCATTGCATCTGTTAAAATAGTATATGACAAAGAACTTCCTTCTTTCTATCCTTTAAAAATAAAGCAAAATGGCCTTTATTTTTAAACATTTCTTAGAAAATAAATAGTAAAGCACAAACATTTGCCAGCTGCTCTTTTTGTTTGTTTTCTCCACTGGGCTAGTTTGAAAATTCCATAGGGCTCAAGAGATTTAGAGCTGATTCTCAGTGGACCAGATTTGAACAGACAAATGAAAAATAAATCTGTTGGCCAAATCCAACTAAGCAAAATCAACATTCTTTAATGTATTTTTTCCCTTTCATCACCTTTGTGAATGAAAGAGGGGGTGGTAAAACCCTTATCTATGGCAACTTCCCAGCATCATTAGTGAGTATAAGATGAAACTGAAAATAAGTTGATTATCATATTCCTAGAGTCATGGCTATTTTTAAATACCCAAACTGAAGGAAAAATAGAACACTAATGTAAAAGGAAGCAAACTACAGAAAGAAAAATAAACACACCAAAGATAGCAACAGCTTTTTAGAAAGTGAACTCAATGGCCTCAGAAATATTATTTCTATCTTCAAAAGGAAGCCTTAGTAGGAAAAAAAGAAAGTAGAATCAGATGACTTTGTAACCCTGAGATTTTCCTGGCCAGCAATTTTAATGTCCTTGGAAATTAAAATTGCTGAAAATTCATCTTAAGCTATCATTGGGGTCATGTTAATACGTGGGGTATAAATCAGAATCTCTCTATTGATTTCTCCATACTGATATTTCTTGCACCTACCCTTTTCTTTCTTTCTCCATTACTGTTATCCAAAGGAACCTTAACATGCCATTGCTCAAGTCATGAAATAGGCTTATCTGATGCCCTTGTATCTGTTTCTCTCTTTTCCCATTTATCCGGTATAGTACAAACAGATAAATGAAAAAAAAAACCTGCCTTACCTAATAACATAATCGATTATTAAACTTTCAAAACTAATAGAGACGTATATAAGAGTCTATACCAAGTTCTACTGTATTTACTTTTGGCGTGCTTTCCAATTGCTCCACAATGCCTTTATCTTTTTCTCTTATTCAAAATCTTCCATTGGTTTCATATTGCATATAAGCTAAATTTGAAATTCCTTATATTGGAAATCAAAGCTACCCTAAACTAACTTTGTAAATTAATCTGCTTGTGTGTCTATATTGCTGCCATAACAAAGTATAAGATATTTGGATTAGGCACCATATAGTATGTTTTTGTTAACCACAATATCCATAAAGTATCTAAAATGTAGTTACAAAGTAGTACACATTGAATTTAATGAATAATCAAATGAGTAGATATAACATACATATTGAAAATAATTTTCTACTCACTTTGATATTATGTGGATTGATACATGATTTTTTTTCTTTTGGCTTTCAGTCTTGAGGAAAATCTTTTACTGTTTCTGTGTTATTTTTTGTTGGTTCAAATTTTCCTATCATGGTTATGGAAGTGGTTTAGGAAAAGAAAGAATATTAAAAATAATTAAAATAAAATTGTCATTTATTAAAACATCAGAAATAGTCTTTATAATTTTTGTTCAATTTCCATAATCTCTATACTTCTTGATTAAGAATGATATAGCATTCTGAAATACAAAATAGTTGCTATTTCACTAACATTAGGAAGGAGTAGAAGTACTCATAAGAGTTATAATGTATCTTGGATACCTGCCTCCCCTACCCCCAGAGTTGGAAAATTAGATTTCGTTGGGACCTCAGGAACAATCTTGTGTTGAATCCTTAGCCAAAGCATAGATCTCTTTTAAATTAGTTTATTTTAAAATTTATTTTTTTAAATGAGTTTCAAATTCTCTCCCTCCCTCTTTAGTCCTTTCCCACTTATTCAGAAAGGGAGCAAAATGATATATATTATACTTGTGAAATCATGGAAAACATATTTCTATAATAGTCATATCACAAAAAGGCAAAAAAAGTGAGAAAATTATGTTTCAATTTGCACTCAGAAAAAAATTCACTAGTTCTCTCTATGGAGGTAGGTAGTAATTTTTTTCTCCATGATCCTGTGAAATAGTCTTGAATAATTGCTTTGATCAAAGTCATCAAGTCTTTCACAGTTCACCATCATTACAACTTTGCTATTACTTTTCACAATAAACTTTCTGTTCTCACTTCAATTTGCATTCATATAGGTCTTGCCATTTTTTCCCTGAAATTGTCTCCCTCATCATTTCATATAGCATAATAGTACTCTGTCACGACCAAATGCCAAAACTTGTGAAGTCATTCTTCAATTGAGCATTCCTCAATTTCCAGTTCTTTGCCACCACAAAAGGATTTACTATAAATATTTTTGTATATTGTATCGTACTTTTTCTCTCATCTCTTTGGAGTAGAGATATAGTAATAGTATTTCTAATTCAAAAAAATATGCACGGTTTTATGGCCCTTGTACATAGTTCCAAATTGTTCTCCAGAATGGTTGTACCATTCACAATTCCACCAACAGTTTATTAATGTGCCTGCTTCCCTCATTCCATATAGCATTTATCATTTCTGATGAATGTGAGGTGGCACATCAGAGTTGTTTTAATTTATATTTCCCTAATCAATAGTGATTTTGGGGGAAATCATATTACTATAAATAGCTTTAATTTCTTCTTCTGAAAACTGCTTTTTAATCAACTTTGCCCATTTATCAACTGGAGAATGGCTCTTGTTTTTATATATTTGACACAGTTCATTTATTATTTGAGCAGTGAGTCATTTATCAAAGAATCTTGCTTTGTTTTTTTCATATTAAGTGTCTACAATAGCTTTTACAAAATGTGTAACCTTTAATTACATTCTTTAGTTAGGTCTGTTTTTTGCTTTTGATTTGTTCGTGATCATGATTGCTACCCAGATATTTTTACTTCAGTTGAAGCTTAATATATTCTTCTCTGATCCTTTATTTTAATTCTCTGTGTGGCTTTAAGTTTCAAATATGTTCTTATAAACAACATATTATTTGATTCTGGTTTCTAATATATTCTACTATCTGCTTGGATTTTGTGAGTCAATTTCATCCCATTCACTTTTATAGTCATGATTACAAACTATATATTTTTCTCCATCCTCCATTCTTTTCTTTCTTTTTTATCCTGTCTTTTCTCAAATGTCTTTTTTTTTTGCTTCTGATTACTGCCTCCTCAGTCAGCCATTCTTTTTATCACTTTCTTCTTCCCCATATTTCATCACCTTTCTTTCCCATTTCCCTATTGGATAAGATAGATTTCTATGCTTTATTGACCGTGTATATGTGAGTTTGAATATTGTCCTCTGTTTAAACCAATTCAGATAAAAGTGAAAGCCAAGCCTTTCCAGTCTCTTCCATTTTCCCCATCCACTCTAAAAAAACTATTCCTTACCTGCTTCTTTTATGTGAAAAAAATTTCCCCTTTCTGCCTCTCTTTTCCCCTTTCTCTATTGTATCCCTCTTTCTCATTGCTTGTTTTCTTAATTGGATATCATTCAAAAGTAATCTATTCACGTGCCTGCCTTTTTTCTATACAGAATGTTTCTAACTTCCCTTATGATGATATAGTTTTTAAAAGTAAAATGTACCATCTTCTCACATAGGACTCTAAACAGTTGAACTTTATTGAGTCCTTTATGATTTTTCTTTCATGTTCAAATTTTTATGTTGCTTGAGTCTTGTGTTTGAATGTAAAATTTTCTATTTAGTACTATTTTTTCCATCAGAAATGCTTGACAATCCTCTATTTCATCAAGTATCCATTTTCTCAATTTATCTGGACAAGTTATTTCTAGGTATAATCCTAGCTCTTTTACCTTATGTCATATATTCAAAGTCCTCCACTCATTTAATGTGAGAGATGCTAAATCTTATGTGATTCTGACTGTGGTTCATGATGTTTAAATTGTTTCTTTCTTGCTGCTTGTAGTATTTTCTTCTTGACCTGGCAGCTCTGAAATTTGACTACAATACTCCTGGGAGTTTTCCTTTTGGAATCTTTTTTCAGGAGCTGATAAGGAGATTCTCTCAATTTCCATTTTGCACTCTGGTCGTAAGATATTGGGGGAGTTTTCCTTTATAATTTCTTAAAATATGGTGTCTAGGTCCCTTTTTAAAAAGATCATATTTCAGGCAGTCCAATAATTCTTAAACTGTATCTCCTCAATATATTATCCCACTCAATTATTGTTTCAATGAAATATTTTACATTGTTTTCTATTTTTGCTATTCTTTTGACACTGTTCAATTGTTGATGTCTCATAAAGTCATGTGCTCCCACTTCTCCCATTCTAATTTTTTAATTTATTTATTTTTAGTTTTCAACATTCATTTCCACCAGATTTTGAGTTACAAATTTTTCTATCCATCTTTCCACTACCCCCACCCTCAAATAATAAGCCTACTGAATACCCTTTCCCCCAATCTGCTCTCTCTTATATCCTCACCTTACCCCCCCCAACTTTATAGAAGGGCAAGATGGATTTCTATACCCCAGTGCCTATATATCTTATTTCCCATGTGCCTGTAAAAAAAACAAACATTTTTTTAAACATTTGTTTTTAAAACATTGAGTTCCAGATTTTTTTCCCTTCTCTCCTCACCTACCCCCACGGGGAAAATAATCAATTCAACATAGTTTATACATGTGTAGTTAGGCAAAATATTTCCATAGTAGTTATATTGTTAAAGACTAAGTATATTTTCTTCCATTCAACCACATCCCCAAATTATTCTATTTTCTCCTTTGACCCTATCCTTTTCAAAAGTGTTTGCTTCTAACTACCCTCTTCCCCAATATACTCTCCCTTCTATCATCCCCCTTCTTTTCCCCTTCCCCCTTATTTTCCTGTAGAGTAAGATGCCCAATTGAGTGTGTATGTTATTTTCTCCTTAAGCCAAATTCAATGAGAGTAAAGTTGTCCTGTTCCCTTTCACCTTCCTGCAGTTCCCTCCATTGTAATGGTTTTCTCTTGCCTCTTTTATATGAGATAATTTGTCTTCCTGCCTTTCCATGCTTTGATCCTTTTTGTTCCCCAGAAAGAATTCTATAATCTGTTTGTGCTTCCTCTGCTTGCTCATATTGCCAGCCAATTATTTGGCTTTTGAGCTCTTTGCCATGGTAGAACTCTGCTTCTAGAATGGAGAGAGCTTTGTCCCAAATTGCTGGGTTTTTTTGCAACTGCTGGACCTTTTAGGAGGGCACCCACTCTACAGCCCCCACAACCTCTGGCACATTAGTCACACACCCCAGCACCACCACCCAAGACAGATCCAGATCCAAGAAAGTTAAAGTAAGAGTGATTACCCTCTGAATGCTTGGCCCCCCCTACAATCTGTAGCCCAGGAGCTCCAGGAAGTAGCTATGTGGCAGCAGCTGCAGTCAACACTGGACCATGCTCTCTGTCCCCCTGTTCTAACAGAGTTCCACACTGACCTTTTACTTTTTCTTTGGTATTTATGGGTTGAGAAGTCTGGAAACCACCACAGCTCCTGGTGATTCACTCTCCTGAAGTCAGATCCAGCTATTGATGGTTGGGGCTGCCTTCAGGCCAGAACCACTTGGCTCATGCGGGAATGTGGTTGACTCCCAGCTCAGTAGGTACGACCCTTCCTGTTGGCCTTCCATGCTGCTTTCAGCAGGAGATTTGTTTCTGTCATTTTGTGGGTTCTGTAGCTCTAAAATTTTTTAGAGTAATTTTTTACATGTATTAGAGGTTATTTGAGTGGGAGCTCATGTCAAGTTGGTGCTTTGGCTCCACCATCTTGGCTCAGCCACCCAACGTTCCTCCCATTCTAATTGTTGAGGATTTTTTTTTTCTGCAGTGAGCTTTTGTACACCCCATTCCCCCCAATCTGTCCAATTCTCTTTTTAAGGAGATCCTTTCTTCAATGAATTTTTTTACTTCCTTTTCTAATTGGCCAATACTGCTTTTAAAAAAATATTTATTTAATTTGATTTACAACATTCAGTTCCACAATCCCTTGAGTTTCAAATTTTCTCCTCCTTTTCCCCCCTCCCCTGCCATGGCAGCACACAATCAAATATAGAATCTACAAATACCTGCATATTAAATATTAGTCAAGTTGTAAAGAATGATTATAACCAACGGAGTGAACAATGAGAAAGATGAAACAAAAGAAAAGGAAACAAAAAGAGAGCAAGTAATTTACTTTAGTCAACACTGAGATGCTGTAGTTCTTTCTCTGGATGAGGATGTCCTTTTCCATCATGAGTTTTTTGGAGTTATCTTTTAACCTTGCATTGCTGAGGGGAGCCCAATTTATCCAAATTAGTCATCACACGTACAATGTGTCTGTAATTGTATACAAAGTTCTCCTGGTTCTGCGCTCCTCACTCAGCATCAGTTTAAGTCTCTCCAGGTTATTATGAAGTCTGTCAGCTCCTCATTTTTATAGCACAAGAGTATTCCATTGCATCTATATAACACAACTTGTTTGGCCATTCCCCAATTGATGGGGATCCCCTTGATTTCCAATTCTTTGCCACCATGAATAGAGCTGCTATAAATTTTTGTACAAATGGATCTTTTGTCCACTTCTATGATCTCTTTGGGATACCGCCCTAGAAGTGGTGTTGCTGGGTCAAATTTCTTCTTTCATTTCTACAGCTAACATTTCTAGTACCAAATTGAATAAGAGGGGGTAATAGTGGACATCCTTGTTTCACCCCCAATCTGATCAGCAATGCTTCTAGTTTATGCCTATTACAGATAATACTTGCTGATGGTTTTAGATAGATGCTACTTATTGTCTTAAGGAAGACTCCATTTATTCCTATACTTTCTAGTGTTCTTAATAGGAATGGGTGTTGTATTTTGTCAAAGGCTTTTCCTGCATCTATTGAGATAATCATATGGTTTCTGTTAGTCTTTTTGATATGATCAATTATAGTAATAGTTTCCTAATACTGAGCAATACTTGTATTCTTGGAAAAATCATACCTGATCAAAGTGTATTATTCTTGCGATAAGTTGCTATAGTCTTTTTGCTAATATTTTATTTATTTAATGTTTTTACATCCATATTCATGAGGGAAATTGGTCTATAATTTTCTTTCTCTGTTTTGGTTCTTCCTGATTTAGATATCAATACCATATTTGTGCTATTCAAAGAATTTGGTAGGACTCCTTCTTCAGTATTCCCAAATAGTTTATAAAGTATTGGAATCAATTTTTTTTAATATTTGATAGAATTCACTTGTAAAACCATCTGGCTATGTAGATTTTTTTCCTAGGAATTTCATTGATGGCTTGTTCGACTTCTTTTTCTGAGATGATGTTATTTAAGTATTGTCCTTCCTCTTCATTTAATCCAGGCAATTTATATTTTTCTATATATTCATCCATTTCCCTAAAATTATCAAATTTATGGGCACAAAATTGGGCAAAATAATTCCAAAAATAATTATTGATTTAATTTCCTCTTCATTGGAGGTTGATTCACCTTTTCATTTTTTATACTGGAAATTTGTTTTTTTTTCTTTTTTTAAATCAAATTGTCTAAAGTTCTATCATTTTTATTGTTTTCTCATAAAACTAGCTCTTAATTTTATTTATAGTTCAATATTTTTTTAATTTCAATTTTATTAATCTCTCCTTTGGTTTTCAGTATTTCTAATTTAGCATTTAATTGGGGATTTTCAATATGTTATTTTTTCTAGCTTTTTCAGTTGCAAACCCAATTTATTGACTTCCATTTTCTCTATTTTATTCATGTATACATTCAGAGATATAAAACTTCCCCTAAGAACTGTTTTTGCTGCATTCCACAAGTTTTGGTATGTTGTCTCATTGTTGTAATTCTATTGAATGAAATTACTGATTGTTTCTTTGATTTCTTGTTTGACCCACTCATTCTTTAGGATGAAATTATTTAGTTTCCAATTTGTTTTTAGTCTATCTTTGCATGGCACTTTATTACATATAATTTTTATTGCATCATGATCTGAAAAGGAAGCATTTAGTATTCCTGCCTTTCTGCACTGAACTGTAAGATTTTTATGCCTAGTACATATTCCGTTGTTGTGTATGTGCCATGCACTACTGAGAAGAAGGTGTATTCCTTTTTATTCCCAATAAATTTTCTCCAGAGGTCTATTATTTCTACCTTCTCTAACATTCTATTCACTTCCTTATCTTCTTTCTTTTTTATTTTGAGGTTAGATTTATCAAGTTCAGAGACAGGGAAATTGAGGTCTCCTGCTAGTATACCTTTGCTATCTATTTCTTCCTCTAACTCCTTTAACTTTTCCTCTAGGAATTTTGATGCTGTACTGCATGGTGAATATATGTTTAGTAACAATAATGCTTTATCATCAGTGGTACCTTTTAGCAGGTTATAACTTCCTTCCTTAACTCTTTTATTTAGATCTATTTCTGCTTTTGCTTTATCTGAGATAAGGATTGCTACCCCTGCTTTTGCTTATTTTAGCTGAAGCATAATATGTCCTATTCCAACTTTTTGCCTTTACCCTATGTGTATCACCCTTTTTCAAATGTATTTCTTGTAGACAACATATAGTAGGAATATGGTTTTTAATCCATTCTACTATCTGCCTCCATTTTATGGGGGAGTTCATCCCATTAACATACACAGTTATAACTACTATCTGTCTTTCCCTGCATCCTATTCCCTCCCCTATTTATAATTTTATTTTTCCCTTCTCCTTTCAATTCCTAAAGAGTTTTCCTTTTGACCACCAGCTCCCTCAGTATTCCTTCCCTATCAATCCCTATCCCTCCCCCCTTACTACTTCTTTCCTCCCTTCTAACAACTGCCCCTCTTCTTTCCCCATTCCCCTCCTAGTGCTTGTAGGCTGTGATGGGTTTTTATACTTTAAAAGGTATGTTATTCTCTCCCTGAATCCAAAATGATGAGAGTAAATCTTATACCGTGCTCCTCTCCCTCCCTTCTTTTCCTCTATTATAATCGGTTTTTGTGTTTTTTCATGTTAGAATCCTATACTTAATCGATTATGTTATTCCCTCATTGAGCCAAAACCAATGAGAGTAAAGCTTATAAAATGTTCATCTCCCTCTCTTCTTTTCTTCTACTATAATATGTTTTTATCCCTCTTTGTGTGGTATAATTTACCCTTTACTGCCTCCTCCTTTCCTCTTCTCCCATTACAATTCTTTTACTCCCCTTAATAGGGTTTTTTTTATCATCATCACTTTGGTTAGTTTTTACCCACACCCTCTATATATGTATAACCCTTTTATACATCATGATGGTTACACAATTACACAGGTATAAGCTTCCCTTATAGGGATGTATACAGGTTGCTCTTATTGAACAACAAGTTGTGTGTGTGTGTGTGTGTGTGTGTGTGTTTTCCCTGTTTACCTTTTTATGTCTGTCTTGAGTCTTGTATTTGGAGAGCCAATTTTCCACTGAGTGCCAGCTTTTTCATCAGAACGGTCTGGAAGTCCCTTATTTCATTGAATGACCATCTCTTTGCCTGAAATATTATGCTTAATTTTGTTGGATATTTGATCCTTGGTTATAGTCTGAGTTCTTTTGCCTTACAAAAATATCATATTCTAATACCTCCACTCTTTTAATGTAGAAGCTGCTGGGTCCTGTGTGAACTTGACTGTAATTCCATGATATTTGATTTGTTTCTTGTGCATGCAGTATTTTCGCCTTGATCTGATAGTTCTTGAATTTGGCTACAATAGTTCTGAGAGTTTTAAATTTGGGATCTCTTTCAGAAGATGTCTAGTGGATTCTTTCTATAACTATTTTACCCTCTGGTTCTAGGACCTCAGGATAATTTTTCTTGATGATTTCTTGGAAAATGTTGTGCAGGTTCTTTTTTTCATTATGGCTTTCCATTAGACTGATAATTCTTAGATTATCTCTCCTGGATCTGTACTCCAGGTTAGTTGTTTTTCCAATGAGATATTTTACATTTTCTTCTAATTTTTCATTCTTCAGGTTTTGTTTGACTGATTTTGATGCCTCATAGAGGCATTAGCTTCAAATTGACTGCTTCTAATTTTTAGAAAATTATTTTCCTTGATTAATTTTTGAAGTTCCTTTTCCATATACTCAGATTTTGTTTTTAGGAAGTTCTTTTCTCCAGTTAGATTTTGCACCTCTTTTCCAATTTCATAAATTTTCCTTTTTAAGAAACTGTTTTCTTTGGTAAAATTTTGTTCTATTTTGGTAAGTGTAATTTTAAAATAATTAGTCAATTTGCCTTGTACCTCTCTAATTTTGCTTTTTAAATCCTTTTTGAACTCTTCCAAGAATGCTTTCTGAGCTTGAGACTAATTCATATTCCCTGTTGAGGTTTCAGAGTTTTGTATAGAGTCAGTGCTGACCTCTTAAGAATATGGTTCTTCTTGTTCACTACAAAGGGATTCAATAATTTTCATTCTTCCAAATTGCTTGTTTCCCATTGTGATTGCCTATTTCCTGGCCTTTAAAGTGGATTTCTGCTTCTGGGGTCTAGAGGGCTCTGACCCATGCTTCTAATGCTGGGAGTTAGGGTTCTGGTTATTGGCTTTGTGTGCTGTGTCCTCTGGGTGTCTAGACTGAGGCCAAGGCCAGGCCTTTCTGAGTTGCCTCAAGTTTACTCTGAAGCTCAAAGTATAAGGCGTTGGGATGGGGTACTCCAATGCTTCAGGATTCCACCTACCAGACCCTAGGCTGAAGCTCAGGCAGTCTCAGGTGCTAGTGGGTGGAAGCACTGGTATCTGCAGGTTCACCTGGTTATGTGAAGGCAATCTGGGGTTCTGGTTTTAGTTCTTGCTGGTTCCACCCCCCTGGGGTTCAGGGTCTCCTGTTGGTCAGCTGAGATGGGGCTCTTTGGGACAGATCTAGCCCTGCATCTTAGCCTCTGCACAGCCACACCCACACCCTTCCTCTTGGACTCCCAAGCCTGTCTAGGGTTGCACTATTTCAGGATTTTACCCTAAGACAATATTCTCTGGGTTTTCAGGGTCTTAGGGAGAGATGGAAGCAGCTAGGATTAACTCTGCCATCTTTGCTCCTGGGAGCTCAGTTAGTTGATTTTTACATATGCAGGCTGTCAGTTGGTAGCCCCAGAATTAGCTGCTGATGTCATGGACCCTGCACTTTCTCTTACACACTTTCAACAGAACTCTATCCTGTGGTAAGGGGTCTGGGAATTGCCCCTGCAGTGGGTGAATCAGCTTGCCTGGGTTCACTCTGGCTCCACTCTGGTAGGGTCTCAGGTCTGTGCTGGTTTAGCCCCATGCTCAGTGCTTCCCCTGCCCAGTCCCATGTGTGCTCCTTCCTGGATTGAAAATCTACCACTCTCCATCACCCAATGGATTCTGCCACACTAAAATCCATTCAGATTCACTTTTTAGAGGTTATTGAAGGAATTTCTGGAGGTGTTGAGGTAAATTCCTGTTGTGTTCCACTATCTTGGTTAGCCCCCATGCCCCATTCTGCTTTTTAAGAAAATCTTTTCCTTTGTCATTTTTGTGCCATTTTTACCATTAAGTCAATTCTGTTTTCTAAGATGTTTTTTTCTAGCACTTTTTGTGCCTTTTTAAAAAACAAAGCTATTAATAATATTTCCATAATTTTCTTGCATCATCCTCATTTTCCCCTTTTTTTCCTCTACTTTTTTTTGCTTTTTAGAGGGGGGAAGGCAGGGCAGTTGAGGTTAAGTGACTTGCCCAAGGTCACATGGATATTAAGTGTTAAGTGTCTGAGCCTAGATTTGAACTCAGGTCCTCCTGACTCTAGGGCCAGGGCCACCTAGCCTCCCCTTCTCTACTTCTCTTATATTTTTCTTTAACTAATCTAGGAATTTTTGTTGGGCTTGGGTCCTGTTAGGATTTTTCTTTCAGTCTTTACTTGTGACTGTTTTTACATTGTTGTCTTCTTCTGAGTTATAACTTGGTCTTTCCTGACATTGTACTAGCTTATTATGGTCAAAAAAGTTTGTTGTTGCTTGCTCATTTTTTTCCAAACTATTTCTTGACTGTGAACTTTACATTAAATTTCAACTTATGCTTATCTGATGGTGGTGAATCACTGTCCCAACCTTCATGTCTTTTCATAGTGCTGTTTTCAAAACTAGTTCCAGTGGTTTGAATGTTTTTTACTGCTTCCATGTTGGTGTCATTTTGGGAAAAGTATGGTCTCTGCTTTCCTGTTGTACACTTTGTTTTTTACCCTGGAAAGGCCCCTACTACATTGTAACCATAAGTGCTATCTCTTCTTTTGGCCCTGTAACTGTGACCAGGTCCCCAGCTCTCTTCCATTTCCAAGTACTAGTGCTTTTCTTCACCTGGGAACAATGAACAGGGTCCCTGCTCCCTTGTGACGAACAAGAAGCTATCCTCTCCATTCTGAAATGTCAACCAAGAACTGCTTCTGTACAACAGAGCTGCTATCAGTATCAATTGCACCCATTTTAGCAAGTTGTCTAATCTTCTTACTCTTTCTTGTTTGAAAGCTCCCAAGGCTGCTGCTGCTACTGTTACTATTATTGCAGCCACCTCTAAGGTTCACCATAGTACTGCTGCCTTGTGTGCTCTGGGTCAACCCTACTTTCCTCCTCTCCAATTGAGATTTTGAAAGCAAGTTCATGGCTTCATATTTATCCTCTGAGCTTTTGCTGTCTGAATCAGCAGATGGGCATTCCTATAATTGAATTCATTCTCAAAATATTAAAGACAATTTAGTCCTTCTTAAAAACTAGATTGTGTCTATATCATGTTGTGCATCACCTACATTTCTCACTGTATTTCTTCACCTTTCCCTTATTTTGTTAGAGAGTCATGCATTTTATGAGACATTTTTTTAGAGCGAGAAAAAAGAAAAAGAAATCAGCAAAGGCATTCAGCAAATGGGGGAGGAGGGAATCTGATGTTATATGTCATGTTCCACAGAACTGAACCTTCATCTCTAATGTGGTATGGGAAATAGCAAAGTATAAGTATTCCTTTGGCATTTATTTAGTATAGCATTATACATGTAAAATAACTGGAAATATGTAGATTAAAAGAATTACCTGCAAACATCATGAGTATTAGATATTATCCCAACTATTGTGTTTTTTTCTTTAAGGGATATTTTGTAATTGCATTTTTATAAGCTTTGAATGCATTTTAGTAAATTGATTTAAATACTTTATCTGTTCTATAAGTCTTTTTAATGCCTTCTTTTTCTATCAATATCTACCAGATTTTGACACCATTTTATAAAACATGCCATTGATTTTAGTGAATTTATAGGCAGCAATATTTGCAAAGTTATCAAATATATAAATAACTTTTATTACTGAATTCTTAGGATTCATGAAATTAAAGTCAAATAATAAGTAAATGGGGAATGTTTTTCTCTTCTTTATTTTTGCATGATTGTTTTTGCTGACATTTCCAGAACCATATCAAATACAATCACAGAAAGAGGCATCTATTTTTTACTGTAAAATTTATTAGGAAAAGTTTCAGTGATTACCTATTATGTATAATACTGATTTTCTACCTTAAAAATATATATATTATGCAAAATATAATTTCCCTCTATGCTTTTAGCCTGAGTGTTGGACTTTGTCAAGAATATTTTTTTCTGCTTATATCATTTAACCACATAGTTTTTTTTTGTTTTTAAGGTGACTAATTGTATTTTTTTGCCAAAGTCAAAAATATCTGATTTTTCCCTTTTCTGCACCATTTTAAAAGAACTTCATTTGCTTTGCTATCTTCATTAATATACTTCCATCTCTATATTCTACTTTTATTCTTTGATTCTTTTTTCATACATATACATATATATGTATGTTTTGCTTCCTCGAGCAACAAATATTTTAAATTAATCTACACTTACCATTTTATTCGTTAAGAAAATTAAAAACAAAAACAAGAAAACATGCAAAAATATAAGCCAAATCCTTCAATGCATAATGACACAGTCTGGCAAAATAAATTCCCACTTTACTAATTTCCAAAATGTAAATTTAGCCTTCTTTTTAATTCATCACTTCTTTGTCAATAGATGAATGCACATTCAGTCTTCATTCTTTTGGACTACATTGTGTTAATTAGACCCCTAAAGTCTTAGTATAACTAAGCTGTTTTTCTCTACAATGTTACCATTCTACAAATCGTTTTCCTAGTTCTGCTCACTTTTAACTATATCAGTTCTTAAAGGTCTTCTGAGATTCCTTTAAAGTTGTCCTTTTTTATGTCCTCTTTTTTATGGCACAATAATATTCCATTGGCACAATTCCATATAGCACAGTATTCCTAATGTAATACGCATAGTATTTATATGCCTCTATTTGTTTAGTTATTTCCCAGTGGGGGGGTCTTCATATTCTCTAATTTGGGGTTTCTATTGAGAGAGCTGCTAAAAATATATTTTGTTAATATAAAAATTTTCCTCACTTTCTTTCATAAGCCTACAAGTGATGTAGTCGGGTCAAAGTGTATATATACATACATACATACATACATACATACATACATATATACATATATATATATAATTTGTCAGCAAACTATAAATAGTTACAAATTGCTTTTCAGAATAGGTGGAACAATTCACATCTTTGCTGAGAATGTACTGGTATATCTGTTTTTCCACACCACCTCCAACACTTGTCATTATCCACCTCTTATTTTTCACCAGGTTTAGATATATGAGGTGAAACATCAAAGTTGCTTTAATTAATATTTCTCTAATTATTATTTATTTAGAACTTTTTTCATATGATTATGCCAGAATTTCTTCCTTCAAAAACTACCTGTCAGCATCCTTCAACTATTTATCCATTGGTGAATGGTTCTTATTTTTTAAATTTATTTTATTTATTTCTTTCTTATTTTAATGTTTTATATTTATCTTAGAAATGGAAATTTTGTTAGAGAAACCTTTACAAATATACCTCCTAATTACCCATGCTCTTTTTAATTTTAATTACATTAGATTTCTTTGTCCAAAACATTTACAATTTTTTATAGTCAAAATTGCCATCTTATCTGGCATGGTCAACTTTATCAATTGTTTATTCATTAAATCCTTCCCTGTTCCTACATCTAAATGATAACATCTTCTTGTTTTAAATTATTTTACTTTTTTATATTTTTCCCATCATATGTCAAATCCATCCAAATTATATATCCATAACCAAGTTGCATATACATTTGGAGTTTATCTGGGTATATGGGATGAATGTTTTCTCTAAAGCTAATTTCTCCCGGATTACTCTCCAGTTTCCTGAAAAATTTTCTCAAAGTAGTGAGTCCTTTCCCCAGTTACTAGGACCTTTGTGCTTATCAAAACCTATGCTATTTTATTGTTTGTTTCTGCAGTTGTGTACCTAATTTGTTCTGTGGATGGGATCAACCTTTTATTTCTTTCTCTCTTTGCTTTCACCCTTCCTCTTTCTGTTTACCTTCTCTTGTACCAAATTTAGTTATTAAAGTACACTATATAGATTGGTAGAAATATAAATAGGCACAGATATTCCTTGTGTATTATGTGTTTTCCTCATAGAATTAAAGTTCTGAATTCCCAAAGTTTTATCTCCTTTAAGCAGAACATTTTGTATTTGATACTGTACACCTTACTATATTTTCCCTTTTATCTCTTTTGTGCTTCAGTCTTAGAAATATTAGTTTATCAAGGAAGTAATAATAATAGAAGAATGTTGATTAATGTTACGCCTTTTCTTATTCCCTGGGTAAATTTTCTTTTTTTCTGTTATATTTCTTTAATGTCTAAAAATGAAGAAATGTGTTTTATTATCAATTACCTTGGTAATTGTTTTTATTGATCTTTCTTGTGTCTCTTTTTCTGAAGAGTAGATGTGTTTGACTATCACAGTCTGCTCACATATGGTTATTTTTTTTGTAGAAATATTTCAAATATCTTTGTTATTAGAATTCCATTATTTTTTTTCTATTAATGACTAGATTCAAATTTGTACTCCTATACTTCATGGGAATCTCATCATCTTATAAGTTGACATAACCCTCAAATTCATACTACATCAGGACCCCCTGCTGCAGAGCTCCTCCTTTCCTATTGGACAAGTTGTAGGTAGAAGAGTCGAAAGATTCTTCTGGATTTCTTATTTAAGGAGGGAGCCCAAGTAAGCTATCTTAACATTCCCCACCTAACTGCAATCCTTGACTTCATCATCTTCCTATACTGGGTACAACTTGCCAAAATGTTTTCCCTCATTAGATAGGAGCTTTTTGAGGGCAAGGATGGTCTATTATTTTTCTTTTATTGCATTCCCAGTATTTGACACAGTGAGCACCATATTTTAGACACCAAATAAGTGTTTTACTGACTGACTTTTTAACTTCTTTTGCTTTTTAGAGTACCTTATTCCATTCTCTTTTTAAATTACTAGTGGGTGCAGAATAGTCTTGTGTTATTTGAATTACATTGTCTTTCCATTTGATAATCCTTCTTCTGGTCCTTTGCAGGCTTTTTTGCTTCTCATTAGAATTATTAATTTTAACCTCTGTGTTGAACAGTTTATTTTCAATTCTATCTCTCTATTCCCCTGCCACACATGGGTGATATTAGGAATCCTTCAATTCATTCCATTTTTTTTCTTTTACATTCAGACATTCTAAATAGTTTTCTTTTATTATGTACTGAATTGTAGTTTTGAGAGGGTTTTTTTGTATTGTTTTGGTTTTATTTATTTGTTTCTTCTGGAGACCTATGATTGTCAAATTGTCTCCATAAATCCTTTCTCTGAGAACAGTGGCTTATGCTTTCATAGAGATCATTTTTTTTAGCTTTATTTCTTTTTTCTTTTCTTCCAGATTGTGCTTTGCTCCATTACATTTGAATATCTCATGTGTTCTGTTTCTCTCTCTTCTGCTCCTTTGGAGAGAATCACCATTATAGATTATAGTTACTCTACTCTGCTAATTATTTCTGCTGTGCAGTCCATAAGCTCTGAAATTTATTCTTTTCTAACTTGGTGATGGATTTTTTTAAGTAATTCATATTCCTTTTCAGATATTTGATCATCTTAGTCTTTTTCCTTACATTATTCTCCTGTTATTCAGTTTTGACTTCTGTCCCGCTTCTCCACTACTCCCCATGCCCGTAAGTCTGCTCCCAGGGTTGTGCTGTAAAGCTGACTTATCCTTCCCCCATTTGGGGAAGTTTTCTTTTCATTGGCCTTGGTCTTCACTCTAAGAGGATTTTTAGGGAATGAGCCTGGAAAAAAATGTATTTTAGATATTTTTCCTTGAGGCTTTGGGCATCAACTTACACTTTTCCTTTGTTTCAGTTCTTGTTCTTGGTTCTTATTCCTTTTTTGTATGACTGGACTTCTGTACAGTTTTTCTTTCTTTTATAACAGGTTTTGTGGTAAATGGGGTGGGTTCTTTGGGAAAAGTCTCTGTAGCCTGTGATCCCTTACATAGAGTATAGCCAATGTAGAACAAAGCCTCAGTCTTCCCTCCTCTAATTCCTTTCTCCTAATATCATCAACCAGAGTCTAAACCTACTGGTTGTTGTAGTTATATGAGGACTGAGCAAGTTATGAGACATATTGACTAACTCTTAGTAGCACAAGTGGACTATTTTTGTATTGCAGCTCCAGTCAGCTCATGGATGAGTTAGTGCAACCATTTGAAAAATGAAGTCTGGTGGGAGAGAAGTGCTCTGTGGTTGACTTAAGGTTTAGCATCTTTAAATGTTTTTATGGGTATTATTTCATAAGGCATCGTGCTTTTTTGCCTTTGGGTTTCAGGTATAATTGTTATACACCTGGCACATAATTACTCTTTTGGGGGAGTTGGTCATTGAGGTTTATTGGAGTTTGGAGAAAATTTCTATTCTGCCATTTTATTGATCATGTGATCATATAGACAATGTGATCTTGCCTCAATTTATCTGATTAACATTTTACCCTTGGTCACTCATAATAAAGGAGTATTTTCCCAAAGTTGTAACAATTATTGATCTTCTAGATTCAGGAACAATGTTCTTTAGAGGTAATGGTAATGTAATTTGAATATGAAGATCCCTTTGTATTGGCAAAGGTAACAGGTACTTAGTATTTAGAATTTAATCAAGCCTCTATTAAAGAAACAGAAGGTATGAACTCCTGTTACTGACATAACAGGAAGGGGTTGGCTCAAACAGGAAGGAGCTAATGTTGTGTGTGTGTGTGTGTGTGTGTGTGTGTGTGTGTGTGTGTGTGTGTATAAACCCTGCTGGGTCAGACAGATCTTCATGGAGCAAACTTGGTGGAGGCAGAAGCTGCTGCCTTTGGAAGGCTGAAGAAGAAAGGCCCCCCCAGGCTGAAGAGAATGATTTTGATTTTGGGAACCTGGGTGAAGTGATTTTGATTCTGGGAACCAACTGAAATTTCTGCTGAGTCCAAAGGCCAGACACCAGAGCTACTCAGAATTTCTGAGGGCCAGTCAGAACAGAGGGTCGGCCAGAGTTGCTGAGACTGCTGAAGATTTCTGAGGGCCATCTGGAGCTGCTGAAGACTGAGGAAGCATGACTGTGAGGCTGGTACTTTGCATGAACCTGTTTGTGGCTTTGTTGAGCCTTGATTTCTCAGGAACAGAGACTGTGAATGATTTAAGGTGGACTGGACACTGTGAGTTTCAGCATGGAACAGGAAGTGCTTGGAGAGCAGGACAAGGACCTGGGAGCTGTCTCCCTTTGAACCCAGGTGACAGTTTGGTGAATCCAGGTAGGATCTGGGACCATAGAAGGGGATCCAGTGAATCTGAGAGATCCCCCTGAGTCAAGCTGACAGAAGACTTTACTTGGATACTGTGTACTGACTGAGAAATTGTAATTTATTACTGACCTAGGGGTGGAGGACTTGTGTCTTTTCTGATGATTGAATAGTGAATAAGTGACTGATTGAGTTAACTTAGTGTACTCCCTTAAGGAGGCAAACCTCCTTAGGATGGTTGAATGATTGAGAGGATTGAATTATTGAGTTACTAAATGATTGTTCTTTGTTCAAAAATTTGTGACCACTGTGGTGAAAACTATGTGACCATTTTCTGTGATAAGTTGTTGTGAATACTATATTTTGAAATTTTATGATAAGTTGTAATATTGTAAATGTTGTCCCTTAATTTACTGTGAATGTTTTACTCTGATTTATTATGGAATAAATAGAATGTTCACTATACTGTGTGATTATCACCTTAAAAGCTGTTCACAGGGGGCAGCTAGGTGGAACAGTGAATAGAGCAATGGCCCTGGAGTCAGGAGGACCTGAGTTCAAATCTGGCCTCAGACACACAACACTTAACTAGCCATGTGACCTTGGGCAAGTCACTTAATCCTAATTGCCCTCCAAAAAAAAGCAAAAAGAAAAAAAAACTTTTCACAGTAGTGTTTTTCTGGAAAGCTGCCCATGCTTGGCTTTACAGAGGTTGGTTTCAGACATGCTTCTACTCATACCCATACTAACCAACATATCCCATTCTTACACTGAAATCTAGTAAAGAATTGTGAATTGTATGTTGGGATCAAGTTTACTACTTGAGAGTCCTCATGATCTGGTAGACCTTTGGACATTCCCAAATATTTTCTCAAATCTGCCCTGAACTCTACTGGCTCTGATTCCCAAAATGGCCCACCTCTTTCAATGGAAAGAGCAATGACTGTTAAAATGATTTAATAAAAACTCATATAAGAATTAAAAACATCTTAAAAATAATAAATACTCATCAAAATCTTGGGTCCCATCTGTGTTTGGGAATTGTTTAAAGGAAATACTATAATTTCATTCAGAGAGTTACTATGCTTTTTTATGAGAGCAAATATTAATTATCACACTATTTTCATATGATGGGTCTAATAACTATCTAAGTGTCTTTTTTTTAAATTTCCATAGGGGATAAACTAGTTGAAAGAGGGTTTGATATAATTTCATCTCCCTTGGTTTCTAGTTGCAATCTATGTATTAAGCGAAGGAAAAGAAAATCATACTAAAAGCAGAGATAATGTTTCCTTTCTCTTGTCAGGAAATTCTTGGCAATTCCTTAGTTTCCCAAGTTGATATTATAGTAGACATTCTATTATATGAATAGGCACTTAGGAATATCTTAATATGTGCATTATTGCTATATTGTCCCGTGATAGCTCCTTAGAGATTTTTTATGATTATTTTACTCAGGCTTGGTTTGGGATTCTCGTATCCACAGATCATTAAATCCTCAGAAAATTTAAAATGGTAAAAAAAAATAGAATTATTTCTTTATGTTTGTTTCTCCTTCTAAATGCTTCAGAACATGAGAGATAGGATATATAATACCAGTGCAGTTGCTGCACAGCCATTATTTGCTTAGTAAATTTGTGTGTCCACCAGATATATTACGTAAGTGACCTGAAATTTGTCTTGACAAACAAGGTAACAATGCACATTGGTAAGATAGTTTCATTATATCCCATAGCAAACAAAAAAAAAATTAAAAGAATTTGAAAGAACCCCAAATAGCTATAGAAACATAAAGCAGTCCATCTATCAGTTTCCCCAGAAAGAGAAATGAACATAATATTGTCATTCTGGTACCCATTTGAAATGCTGGATAACTAAAATTATCATCTCTTATACAGTCCCTTCCAGATTTCCAATACTACCCTGTGGTTTGGATCTACCTTCTTCTACCTCCTAATGCAAACACACTTCAGTTCTCCTGATTAAGCAATCCTTTCCCTATTGAACCTGCATCATCCAAATTACCCATTGCCTTTATTCTCCCAAAAGAGAGTGGCGGTGTGAGAAGAGAAAAGGGCATATATATGACATATTTCCTGAATGTGGAAATGATAGCAATAGTTTGGGTGTATGGGGTAAATATGGATTTGAAGATGACACGAAGGTTGTATACCAGTGTTATCCCAGTCTTTGGTTCACTATCTATTGCAAACTTTGCCATTTTTACCTTCACAATATCTGTTGTTTGGATTCCCTCCTTTCCACTCATATAGTCAACTCTCTATCTCAGGTTCTCACCACCTCTTCACTGAACTACTGAAATAACCTTTTAAATTGCCTCCTGGTTTTTATTATCTCCTCACTCCAAAACATTCTTCATTCAATTGCCAAAGTGATGTTCCTGAAGCTCAGTTCTGATCATGTCACTACTAGCCATCTGTAACTACAACAAAAAGAACATCTACAACACAATCCCCTAATGTCTCCCTGTCACATCAAGAATCAAATATAAAGTCCTCCATTTGACCAGTAAAGCACATTACACCCTAGCTTATTTTTCTTCTAACAGTTGATACTCTGAAATATAGCTACATTGGCATACTTGATATTCAATTTTCCATCTCCAAGTCTTTGCTGTTCTTTTTCATCTCTGCCTCTTAAATCTCATGGGAGGCTTTGAGAATCATTTCACATACCACTTACTGAAGGAGTCCTTTTCTGGTCCTCATTCCTCCAGTCCTAGATGCTAATGCCTTCATTTTTTATTGCTTTTTATATAGTTTGTATAAATCTTATTTTATTATGTTACTTACACATCATTCTCCTTATTAGAATGTGAACTCCTTCAGAATAGGAACTTTTTTTCCATTACTTTGGATTCCCAGCATTAAGCACAGTTCCTGACACATAGTAAGCACTTAAAAATTCCTTGAGCAGCTAAACTATAGATGTGATCTTTCTCCTTCTCCAAGGAGCAGGTTGCATAGAGAAGTATATTGAAATCAAAGGATCTGATCCTTGAACTTTCAAATCTGAAAACTCTAGAACAGCATGTTACCTGCAAAGATTCCTCTCTAATTGGTGCTACATGGAAATTCTTACTTCTCTAGTGAGATTAGTTTCTAGGGTCACACTCAAATAGGAAGAATCCTCCATTCTTCACTCAGCAGTTTGAAGTTCACAAATACTGTGCATAAACTCAAGCTAAGTGACCACTCATATATCTGCCAATCCTATGTGCTTCTGTAGCAAATGTATCAATACCCTGCTCCCTGCCATCCTTGGTTTGGAAATGTATACACATTGCATCAGGCTTCTTGCAAGCACATAATATTCCTTTTTGGCTATTGATCCAAGCGTGGCTGTTTCTAGTTCCTTGGAATATGCTAATTTGAAACTTCACAGGTTTCCTTCCCACACCAGAACATGATTCCACTCTTCTTCATGCCAGACTGTCTACTAGGCAGACAAAATGGAAGTCAAGAAAAGAAATTAACCTTATATGTCAGACTATTTCTAGACATCACATATGAGATATGTTGCTTTAAAAAGAGCACATCCTTTTGTGTTCTAGCTCAGGAATGGGGAATCTGTAGCCTCAAGGCCACATGTGATCTTCTAGGTCCTTGGGTGCTGCCTTTTGACTGAGTCCAAGCTTTATAGAACAAATTATTTTATTAAGTAGATTTGTTTTGTGAAGGTTGGATTCAAAAGGCCACACTTGAGGACCTAGAAGGTCACATGTGGCCATGATACCACAGGTTTCCCACCCCTATTCTACCCAGTCAGCCATAACTGAGGCAGCTCTCATCCCTAGGAGACAATCAACAGTTTTATTTCCTCTTGGCAGCTGTGTTGATCTGGATGACTAAGTTTATGTTGGCAGAGTGTTTTTTATGCTGTTATTTTTCTGACTGTTGCTAAGGTTTGCAAAATATTTCACCAACATTATTTCATGTAAACATATTAATACTGTGAGACAGGTACTATTGTTGTTCAGTCATTCCAGTTGTGTCTGATTCTTTGTCTCCCCATTTGGGTTTTTCTTGGCAAAGAAACTGGAATGGTTTGCCATTTCCTCCTCCAGCTCATTTTACAAATGAGGAAATCAGGAGATGAATCTTACTGATTTCAGACCTGGCATTCTATCTACTGTGCAATCTAGCTATAAGATACATGCATATATATATATAAACACACACACATATACACACATGTATGGATGTATATGTGTATTTTCATACGTATATTATTACACATACCCATATATGTATATGTGCATGTATGTGAATATATGTGTGTATTGTGTATCCAGTGTATATTCTTGAAAAATATGTGGCTCCATATTTGATTGAAACCAAACTAAGATTTCTTTATTGCAATGAACAAACAGTATGGAAAATGGATTCACAAATGCAGATCAGAAAATTATTCATAATTTAAAGCCATAAGACATAACTTAAAAAATTTTCTGGGTTCCTTTGAAATCAGGTGATTTATCCATCGTCACATAGCTAGTAGGTGGGAGAGGTGGGATTCAAACCCAGGGATCTGTTGACTTTAAGACCCACATTATTTAGACTATAGCACACTACCTTCATAATATTAATCATTTTCTGTTCTATTTCATAAATTGTCATATTACTTTATCAGTGAATAATAATGACCAGCTTCAGAAATTATGTTTTGGCTCAGAATCAAGTGTTTTGAATGTTGAAATAAAAGTCATTATAATGTTAGGAGGCTTTAAATGTTTAACAAAGTAGTAAAAAATTAAATTCTTTGTTATCCTTTTCCTATTCTCAAGCCTTCACCTTGACAACTTGAAAACTCATTTCCTAAGAATAAAGGCAACCTTTTCTGTGTCCTCCCTACCATCTACACTGGTTTTTGGAGCACAGGAGACTAATAAGCAAAGACTTAGAACTTTTTGAGCCACACTCATTCCATGAAAGATATATTTTTATATATGTATACCTAATACACATGTATGTATGTATGTATATATAAGCACATAAATGTAACAATCTTAAATTCACTCTGTATAGAATTAAAAATAGTAATCCTAAACTGTTCAGGAATGAAGATTTAAAAGGGAAAAAAATATGAGAGATCTTCACTGAAATGGTTGTGTGGATTGTTATTGAATTAATATAGGATAATTATGATTCTTAAACATGTTTCACTTTAAGGGACCAAAAGGAGGCACTTCATTTAATGCCACAGTTAAGCACAATAAGCTGAACTTTGACTTTTTCAGTTCAAAGATTCTTCTCTGCATGGTAATTCAGTTGTGGCAGGTTGGCATAGTGAGCATTAATTATAGTAATTAATGTAAATATTCCTTCTCAGATGCATGGCTATCTTGTCAGGTACTCAAAAGCTTAAGGACTTTCAATTCCTACTGCTTAGAGTATAGGGAAGTAGGTCTATTATTTAATAGTTACAGTTCATAAATAAAGATTTAGATAATTCCTATATTTTTGACTGGTTAATTTCTTTAGTAAATAAAAGGGCAGCAGAGTGCTAGAACTAGCTGGAAGCTTAAATGATAAAAAGAAATTGAATCTTTACATGATTCTGACAATAGGCCTAGGACAGTGTACAATTTGTCATTCATTAGTCGATCATCACTCAAATGAAATGCTGATGACAGTTTTCCTAATATGCTGTATGTAACAGAATAATAATTTGCAGAAGATAGAATTAATATAGCAGTGAAGGATTTATTCATGAAATAGAGGATTTATGCATAGAATGCTATTGTGTATTTCTTTTATCTTCTTGTCTTTTGTTCTTCCTTTCTCTCATTTTTCTCACCTCACCCTCTAACTCCCACCATGTATATAATTCAGTATATTTTATCTAGAGATTTTTCTTTATGTAAAATTATTTCTATTTAAGAAAAATATTATTATAGTCCTTTGACACACAGTGTTAGAAATATAAAGCAGAATGTAGCAGTTTGTCCTTTATGATATTAACTCCTAGAATTCTAGCACAGGAGGGAACCAGAGAGATCATGGAATTGGATCCCTTCATTTTATGGGTGAGGGAAATTAAGTCCGAGTGAGTTAGGAATGTACTCAAATACTCACAGTTAGTCAGCAGCAGAATATTAACTAGAATTCACTTCTCTCAATTACCAATACAATGTTTTTGTGTTTATGGTTTTTTTCCTTCTGTATTTACAAATACAGAAACATTCAGTACATATGTGGAAGTATATCTGCCTGCCAATATCAAAACAGTAAAATATTGTCCAGCATCCTGAATCATCAATCAGTTGGGCTCCTGAGATGCCATTTTTTTTAGGTTTTCATACTCACCATTTTTTTAACTGCTTCATGAATATAAAGATAGATAGATAGATAGATAGATAGATAGATAGATAGATAGATAGATAGATAGATAGGAGGGTATGGAGTTGCAGACAGGCACTACTCCAGAATGTCATCAATACTTACTTGACAAGTAAGAGAGCAAGGTAACTGGTATTTCTTCTTGTTCTGGCATCACAGGAAGACAAGATTAAACTGAAATAAAGCAGTAATACTATATCACATGTACATATAGTGTTGACCACTAAAACAAGCAATCCCAAACCAAAATGCCACATAAAATATATTGACCATATAAATAATTTTATTACATTGCAATTCTACTTCATAAAAACATTAGAAAAAGATGTTACCAGTTATGAACAAGGATTCCAAACTATTTTTGTTTTATTTTTGTAATTACAGCCTCAATACCAAATTGTATAATACTCTATTGCAGAGCAATGCAATGCAATCATAAAAAAATTAGCAGTTACTTAAAATTAAGCAGGGGATTCTGAAAAACCTAAATTACAGCAAGTACATCTATTTATCAAAATGATAGCCAAAATAATGCAATATCTCAAAGTATTTTGAAAAGGATGGAATATTCTTAGAGTAGAATTTTGAAAAAGTCCTAATTAAGTGGGATGACACAAGTCCAAGAGAACAACTACACCAAAACCAATTAGTTCAAAACAAGTTGTGTGTGTTGTAATACAAATGAATGAATATATTCTCCCGTAGTATTTGAAAAAGTAATATAAACATATTTCAGGAAATGTTTAATATGTTTAATGTCCTTGTTGCCATAGTAAGAACAATGTGAAGAAAGGTAGAACTATCCATTCATTACCCCCAAAGACAGGAATTAAATAATTGGCTAGAAAATATTATGAAAAACCTGAGAAAAGATGATGGAAAAATATATCAATATTGATCTGGTTTGCTCAATAGAAATCTCAAATGCTATATAGAAAGATTAAAGACAAATAAGAAGAAACTTTTTAAATGGCATACAGAAAATAAATGCATCAAATTTTTGATCTACTTAATTAGCAATTCCAAGTGAAAATTATAAAATTAAAGCAATACATGGAACCAGAAAGAACAAAACAATCAATTCAAAATCAATAACAAATAATATTGAGAATATAAGCCCTGAAGGAGTTGGGATATTTCAGTTCATTTATGTGGTCAAAATATTTCATTCCTTTGGACAGCAAGAAGATCAGATCAGTCAATATTTAAATTAAATCAAGTCATTAACTGGGAGATAAAATACTAAAGTTGAAGCTCAAATACTTTGGTCACATAATGAAAAGATGGTACTCTTTGGAAAAGACCCTGATGTTGGAAAACATTGAAGGCCAAAGTAAAAGGCGATAACTGAGGATGAGATGTATACTATCATAGAAACAAAAATGAGCTTGTATAGACTTCAAAAGATAGTGGAGGATAGAAAGGCCTGGCAGTCTACGGTCTATGGGATCATGAAGAGTGAGACATGACTGAATGACTGAACAACAACAAAGTGATTAAAATAAGTCTCATAGAAACAACAACAACAAAAGAATTGCATCAAATATACATAAAATAAATCTGTATGCCATTAATATGATGAATGGCAGAATAGCATTAGCAAGGGAAGTGACTAAAATTTCGCTTTCTCCACAAAACTGCAAAGTGACAAGACTGAATAAGACCCATAATGATCTGTAGTCATGACTTAGTAAGATAGCACAAGCATATTAATGAATTTAAGCATAGCAAGAAATTTAAAGTATTGTATGTCCATATGGAGAGTTATTCTTTGTTTAAGACATGCCAACACAAATATCATCAGGCACAGTTGATATAAAATGTGGCATCTTATCAAGAGATAGTTTAAGCTTACTATAATTCTCCATATTATATCACTTATGAAAAAGAATATAAGTATTGATTTCAAGATTAGAAAATAGTTCTAGCAAAATATTGTACAAATAACTGAGTGAATATGGATGCCATCAAATTATATGACTCGTTTGAAAAACTAATTAACAAGTACTTTCTCTAATGGAAATTTTCTCCAACAATATTAAAATGCAATTTTGGACTTGATAAGCATAAAACTCAAATGTAACCAGTAGTGTTTTTTTTCTCCATATGGAGCCTATGAAATATTCAAAATGAAGGAATGGAAGTATAGTGTCCCATGAGGATTGTAATAACAATGCAGGATCATTTCACTTTTGTTATAAACTATAGAAGGTTATCCTTAAAAAGCTTAAATTTTTAAGTGATACAAAATATGCAATAAAATGGCAGACACTGTGTAACTAACTTTAAGTTCCTAAAATTTACATTTACTGTGTATCTAGAAAGATAAAATCAAGCGGTGAGAACTGTAAAACATATGTTCTCTATATTTTTAAAAATCACAAGCAATAAATCCTTGCTCTACAAATACAAGTCCCTAAATATCCTTAAGAATGCAGCAGAGAAACTTTACCTTTACTGGAATATCACCACAGGCAGCACCATTAACCACAACTATGCGAACAGAACATGGATCTGGAACAAAGTGGAGAATAGCTTAAATAAATTTTGATATACAAACTGTATATAAAGGCCAAACTCAATGAAAAGCATAAACTTTCAAAATGTAGAGGTCTAGTAAAAGAAATATGGGAAGATGGAAAGGTATATGTCATCCCTGTCGTGCTTTGTGCAGCAAGGTTGTTTCAAATATGTTTTGAGTGGGGCTACAGAAGTTAAGCCATAGCCTAATTATTTTATTCAATAATAAAAGTAAGTCAATCCATCTGCCTGTACTAATTCCATTAACAGAACATTAAATACACACAGGTAGATAGACAGACAGACAGATAGTGATTTATCTTCAGGCCAGTCTATCTGAGCCCCATCAAAAAAAATGACTTTTAAGTTCATTGATAAAGGGAATTGCTGGATCAGGTAATTCTATCTATACAGCTAGACACTCCCTGCCTCCCCCTAACCCCCAGTTTATAAATTTATGCTTAATGTTAGCAGAACATTGAAAGTTTAAGTGATTTTCTTATGGTCACAAAGCCAACGAGTGTCATAACTGGTACTTGAAACTAAGTTTTTTGCCTTCAAAACCAGTTCTCATTTCATTACTCTAAATGACAATAACAACAATGACATCAAACATAGCAACAGCAACAGCCACCTCAGGAACAACAGCAGAAGCAGCAAAGCAGCAACATCTGTTATTTGTCCTCTGATCTTTTCTACATAAATCCAATAAAAAGTGAAGTAAATAAGATAGATGATAATAATAATAGCAAAAACAATAACAATAGTAGGCACAATTTGTATAGCCCTTTAATGGTTGTAAAGCTCTTTATAAAACTAAAATCACTCTATGATAGGAAATCAATCCCAGGAAATTAAAAATAGTCTAAAAAGATCATCTAGTCATGCGGTCATGGGTCTAAGTTGAAAACCATGTTTGAGACCATTTAATTCATTCTCTTCATTTTACAGATGAAGAAAAACGAGGACTAGAAAAATTATATATACAAGGTTACATAGTAAGTGTCAGAGTTTGGGTTTGAACTCAGTTCTTCTGAATCCCAATTCATTGTTCTTTCCATTATAATATGATGACTGCCACCTCATTTTATAAAGGAGTGTGTGGGACAAGAATGACCCTTGACTAAAATAAAAAAGCAGAGATACCTACAAGTGGAGACAGGAAGGATTTACTTAATTATTTCTTCTTGCAAGAAGGGTCATCTCACTGCTAGAGGCAGTCTAGTAGGAGAGGCAAAATACAAAATACAAAACTTGGTTATACCCAAAAGACCACCCCTTCCCCCCCCCTTGTTCTTTCCTATTCCTGTTAATTAGGAACTGAGGCACACAATCTTTTTTTTTTAAAGCAATTGTGGTTAAGTAACTTGCTCAAGGTTACATAGCCAGTTATTTCTGGGTGTGGTTCTAAGTATCTGATCCCAGATTCGATCCCAGGTCATCCCGACTCTGGGGCCGGTGCTCTTACTCATTGTGCTACCTGGCCACCCCTTTAAATTATCTCTTCTTCTTCTTCTTTTTTTTTGGAGGGCAATTGGGGTTAAGTGACTTGCCCAAGGTCACATGGCTAGTAAGTGTGTCAAGTGTCTGAGGTTGGATTTGAACTCAGGTCTTCCTGACTCTAGGGCTGGTGCTCTGTTCACTGTGCCACCTAGCCACCTAAGGCACACAATGTTAACAACAAAAATCTCCTGGTGTTTGAAGATGAAATTTCAATAATATAAAAAAGCAGAAGGCACATATCTAATGGACATGGAAACAAACAAAATATGTCATCAGTATTTACTTAGATATGAAAGCAGAAGATAAATGTTCTAACAATATCGATATAGATATGAAAGCAGACAATATTTTACAAATCATGGGGATTTTAGGACATGGTGACCTGCCTGGAGTTCCACAACAGGATTTCCAATTTTATATTTATATAGGTCAGATGGTGGTCAGTGGAAAGAAGTATGGAACACTTGGGCCTGTGGTTAAATTTGCAGGGTCTATGCTTTCCCCTCCTACATTTATCTAAGCTTAGCAAAAACCTCAACTTATGACCAGGGAAGTAAGATAAGGATCCCAGGTTCCCAGCCCAGGTTACTGGTACTTTTTAGAATTGTGTTCAGATTTCTGGAATGTTACCAGAAAATTTTTCACTTTTATTCCATTGAGGAGGAAACAGTCACTCAAGAAGTTTAAGTAATTTGCTAGGTTCACACACTTTGTAAGTGTCTGAGGTGGGATTAAAACCCAAGTCTTTCTGACTGAAAGTTAATCCTGTCAAGCAGAAAAGATCTTTCCTTCTTCTCAAATTTTATAATGTTGTGTACTTTTTGTTATATGTTTTTATATTCCATTAGGTGCCATATTTTAGACATACCTTATACCTCCATTATGTTGACAGCATCATGATCTCTTACTCATATTTGAAACCAGCTGGGCTTATTTCAGGTCCTTATACTTAGAAGGTGCTCAAAGATTTGGTGGCTTGATTTGGACTCATTTAATCTCATTCTCTCCTCTCATTTCCCCAACCCTCTTTGAAGATATCAGAAATAAAAAGAAGACTTGATCCAAGCAGATATAGAGACAAGAATGATAGTCTTTGCTGAGAAGTAAAAGAAAGAGAAATGATAGATGGAATAACAAAAATGAACTAACTCATTTTTGAAAGAAGTACTTGGGCAATGGTAAAGTCTTGGAGATAGCTGCCCTGTCATAGGGAATATCTGGGACCTAGGTACCCTCATACAATATACCCTCTGATAACATGAGTTTGACATAATGTGAGTGAATATAATGTAATATTTCAACCAAACCACTGAAAATAAAACATGCAAATTTGTATTTTAGAAAACTAAATACCTTTTATTATTAGCAACCTTATGATTAAATTTCTTTTTGAAAAGAGTGGGATTATAGCTTTTATAACACCTATAAAAACACAGGCAAAGAAAGGAGAGCACATCCTGCCCTGAGATAGGAGTGAGAACAATGAGGTTAATGAAATTTGCTCAAGTGTATCCGAAGTGGAATTAGGAAGCATGCTGAAGATTTCCCATAATAATTATGTTAAGTAACAAACACAGAGAAGAGGGACATTAAGTTGAATAATGCATATTGGCCCCAAGTTCTTCTCATCCCTATTAAGATGAGTTCTCATCTCTGTTTCACTTGAGAACAGAGAGCTATGACTTCAAAACATCCAGTTTCATCCTCTGTAAGCTAGTAACACCATTTATTTAAAGCAACACATCCTAACATCTAAAATTATAACAACTTTCACACCTGCTATCTCTTGCCAAACTTTGTTAATTAGCACTGAAAAGATGCTTCCAAATTGAAGCATTCACAAGTATACTACTCATAATCACTACCAGGTGTCTCTTCCTCATAGTTACCCTAAAATACTCTAATGTTAGAGCTAGAAAGGAATTTAGGATTCTCTAGGCCAGGGGTCCTCAATCTTTTTTTTTTCATATCATGAATCGTTTTGGCAGTCTGGTGAAGGCAATGGGCTTCTTTTAAGAATAAAATACAGAGGATTGCAAAGAACATCAATTATATTGAAATGTTTATTTAAAAAAAAATATTGATTCAGGGGTGGCTAGGTGGCACAGTGAGTAAAGTGCTAGCGCCAGAGTCGGGAGGAACTGAGTTCAGTTCTGACCTCAGACACTTAACACACACACACACACACACACACACACACACACACACACACACACACACACACAAAGTAGCCTTGTAACCTTGGGCAAGTTACTTAACCGCAATTGCCCTACAAAAGGCAAAAAAAAAAAGAAAAAAATATATATATAGAGAGAGAGAGATTCAGAGTTAAATATCCCTTCCATTCTCACTCTCTCCCCACTGTGGGGAACCCCTGCCCCACCTGAGAGAAGAGGTCATGGAGGAAATTGAGGGGGCTCCTCCATTTATCCTCCTCCTCCTAATCCTATGGGCCCATAGGCCCATTAGAGGCTCCCTTCTGTCTCCCAGAATGAAACTACAAAAAAAAAAGACTCATTGAGAGAAGAAGGCACAATTTATGCTATTTTCTCAGGGTAAAGTATGGAAACTAAGCTACCCTGAAGAAGCCGAAGTAACATTTCAGCTATTCAATTCTTCAGCAGCAACTTGAACAGTGCTCAGCAACCCTAGTCAACAAGGACAAATGGCTTCAAACAAGATTAAGAACCAGAGCTCATTAATTCTTCACGAAGTTATCATAGTTGGCAGTGCAGGGATGGGCAAATCTGCATTTACCGTTCGGTTCATGTATGATGAGTTTGTAGAAGTCTATTAACCTACTAAAGCTGATAATTATAGAAAGTGACCTTTGATAGAGAAATGTAGATAGACATTCTGGATATGGCTGGACAAGAAGATTATGCAGCTATTCAAGAAAACTGCTTCCATAGTGGGGGGCAGTTTCTCTTAATCTTTGACATAGCAAAACATAAATACTTTGCAGTCACAGCAGAGTTCAAGGAACAGATTCTACATGTTAAAGCTAAAGAAGATAAAATCCCTTTGCTTCTGGTGGGCAACAAATCTGACTTGGAAGAGAGGAGACAGATATCCTTTGAGGAGTTCGGAAGTAAAGCACAGGAGTGGGGTGTTCAGTAAGTAGAGACATCTATGAAAACTAGAGCAAATGTAGACAAGGTAATATTTGATCAAGTGAGAGAAATAAAAGCAAAGAAGATATCAGAAAACAAAGATAAGAAATGTAAAAAAACAACAGCAAGAATGAGAAAAAAATTAAAGAAAAATGTTGTTTACCATGATTGCTGAGGAAGTGGATCAAATTTGTTAGTTGCGACTGAGAACTTAGGGTTGTATTTACGAAAGGGAAGCTATATTTCTTTAGTTGTACTTTTCTTATCTGATTCATGTATTCTTTGAATGAAAAAATAAAAGATTTGTGGATTAGTCAGAAGATGGCAGAAAAGAAGACACATTTTCACTGGAATAGAACTACTCTGTCATTTTTTTTAAACTAAAAGCTTAAAAACGACTAGCTAGTATCACAGGCAAAAAAGTAATCCAGTATTTGTTTTCTTTTTTTTTCACTCTCATTTTTTATTTTTTAGTTTACATCATTCATTTCCACAAGACTTTGAGTTGTAAATTTTCTCCCCATTTTCCCCTACCCATCACCCCAAAATAGTGATCCCACTGAATGTCCTATCCCTCAATCTGCTCTCTCCATATCTTCCCCCATTCCCCCTGCAACTTTCCAGTAGGCACAGTGGATCTCTATGCCCCAGTGCCTGTATGTCTTATTTCCCAGTTGCATGAAAAATAATAGTAATAATAGTATTTTATATGTGTGTGTGTGCGCGTGCGTGCGTGTGTGTATTTTTAAACATTTTATTTTAAAGCTTTGAAGTCCAGATTCTTTCCCTTCCTCCCTTGTCACCCACCTTTACTGGGAAGATAAGCAATTCAATATAGGTTGCACATGTGTAGCCAAGCAAAACATTTCCATAGTGGATATATTGTGAAAGACTAACTATATTTCCCTCCATCCTATCCCTTTCCCCCACTTGTTCTATTCTCTATTTTGATCCTTTCACTTTTCAAAAGAGAGTGCTTCCAACTTCCCTCCCCTCAGCCTGCCCTCCTTTCTATTATCTCCTCTCTAATCCCTTTACCCCCTACTCTCCTATAGGGTGAGATACCCTATTTAGTGTGTATATCATTCCCTCTCTTAGCCAAATTCAATGAGAACAAGGTTGACTCATTCCCTTTTGCCTTCCTGTTCTTCCCCTCCATTGTAACAGTGTTCCCTTGCCTATTCTATATGAGATAATTTACCCCATTCTTTCTCTCCTTATCTCCTCTCATTATATTCCTCTCTCACCTCTTAATTTCACCATTTTTGTATCATTCTTTCCTATTAAATTGGTCCTGTGCCCTCTGTCTATGTATACCTGTACACATATGTGCACACACTCTTCTATGCATCCATATATCATCCATACACTCTCCCATATAGACATATATTTATTTATTTTCAACTCCATTTTTTTTTCATCAAGAATACTTGAAAGTCCTCTATTCCACTAAATGACTGTATTTTCCCCTGAAATATGATACTCAGGTTTGATGGTGATTCTTGGTTTTAATCCAAGCTCCTTTGACCCCCAGAATATCATATGCCAGTGTAGAAGCTGCCAGATTCTGTATTATCCTGATTGTGTTTCCACAATGTTGAAATTGTTTCTTCCTGGCTACTTGTAATATTTTCTCCTTGATCTGGGAATTCTAGAACCTGGCTATAATATTCCTAGGAGTTTTCTTTTTGGGATCTATTTCAGGAGGTGATTGGTGGATTCTTTAAACCTCTATTTTGCCCTCTGGTTCTAAAACATCAGGGCAATTTTGCTTGAGAATTTCTTGGAAGATGATTTCTAGGTTCTTTTTTTGATCATGACTTTCAAGTAGTCCAATAATTTTTAAATTATCTCTCCTGGATGTATTTTCCATGTCGGTGGTTTTCCCAATGAGATATTTCACATTGCATTCTATTTTTTTTTTATTTGTTTGGATCTGTTTTATAGTATCTTGATTTCTCATAAGGTCATTAACTTACATTTGCTCTAATCTAATTCTGAAGGAATGATTCTCTTCAGTGAGCTTTTGAGATACTTTCTCCATCTGGCAAATTTGGCTTTTTAAATCATTCTTCTCCTCATTGCCTTTTTGAGCCTCTTTTGCCATCTAAGTTAGTCTATTTTTTAAGGTTTTATTTTCTTCAATCAGATTGTTGACACTCATTTCATAATTTTCTTGCATCATTCTCCTTTCTCTTCCCAATTTTTCCTCCACTTCTCTTATTTGGTTTTCAAAATCCTTTTTAAGCTCCTCTATGGCCAGTAACCAGTTCATATTTTTCTTGGAAGCTTTTGGTACAGGAGTTCTGACTTCACTGTCTTCCTCCTCTTCCATGCTTTGATCCTTTTTGTTCCTAAATAAGAGTCTAATGTCGGATTGCTCTGTTTGTTTTGCTTCCTTTGCTTGCTCATGTTGCCACTCAATTACTTGATTTTGAGTCTTTTGACACAGTAGAACTCTGCTGCCAGAAAGGGGAGCTTTATCCCAATTGCTGGGATTTTTGTAGCTGCTGAAGCTATTAGTTGTGTGCCCTCTCTGAAGCCTCCATACGCTCTGACAAACTGCAGGACTTCCACCTTAGATAGCAATCCAGATTCAAGCAGGTTAGAGCAAGAGTGATTACCCCTCAGACTGGTCACTTGGTCCCCCTACAATCTGCAGGTTAGGAGCTCTGAAGCAGCATGGCCATGGAGCTTCAGCTGCTTCTCACCCCAGGAGCAAAGGCCACACTCACAAACTACCTGCTCCTGCAAAGTCTACACTGACCTCTCTTTGTCTTTGGCATCTATGGGTTGATAATTCTTGAAACCACCAGAGCTGCTGGTGATCTGAAGTCCCTCCAACTGGTGGCTGGTCAAACCACCCTGAGGCTAAAACCTCTGGCTCACACTGGGCTGGCCTCAGCTTGCAGAGTGTTGCACTGGCCCCTTCCTGCTGGCCTACTGGGCTATCTTCAGTGGGAGGTTAGCTTCTCTCTGTCATTTTGTGGGTTCTGTAGCTCCAAAGTTTGTCTAGAGTTATTTTTTACATGAATTGGAAGAGGTGGAAGCCAGAGCTGGGTGGAAGTCCTGTTTCTACTTAACCATCTTGACTCAGACCCAATTTTAATTTTCAGAATACTATATTGTAGCTTATGATTTTTTCCAGTTTTATAATATCACCATTTCAATCAGAAATTAAATTTGCCTTGTTTTCTTCAGGTTTGCGGAAGGAAAACAAGACTTTCTTCCACATACAGCAATCTAATACTTTATCATTATTAATTTCAGTCAGAAAAATCATTGAATTTCAAAGAAAGTGGTTTGGTTATGTTTAATGACAAGTTAAAGTGAGTGACTTTTATAGTTAGATTTTCTTAGTATTTCCCAGAAGAGTCAGAAAAGTAGATAAAATATAAATTTAATTTGTCCCAATTAGGTCATTATGAAGTTCATAAACCTCATATATACACACTTAAAATAAGAAATGTAATCTGTTCTGATTTTTTTAAATGTTGGCTAGTTTTACTGTTATTGTCTGGTTCTTCCCTAAGGGTCCCAATATGTGTGGGAAGTTTAAAAAAATACACTTTCTCATACTTCACCTTTTGCAGCTTTTTAATTAAAAACAAACAACCTTCCCACAACACACTTTAAAATTTCATCCTTATGCTAACTTCACACCCTAATTGGCATTAACAATTTACAAGCTCCATTTTATCCCCAACATAATTGTCATCATTTAAAAATTATACATTCTCTTAGAGAACTGATAAACTTATACGCATGTAGCTAATATTGCCGATGCTCTACTTTTTGTTTCTATACCTTCTTTAGCTTAATACAAATGCTTTGGAAGAATGGTGAGCTACAGTTGTAACCTAAAATCATGAAGCCAGAGCCAGAGCCAGATATTTTGCTACCTCTCACAGAATTACACAGTAATTCTAAACTTAAATCAAAAGAATGGAGAGTAGAGGAGAGTGAAGGTAGGTCACTTCCATGTTCACTTGGTTTGTGGTTTATCATATAGTTTTCTACTGACATATTAACATTTAGAGATTTTTATTGATGGGAGAAATATGGTTAAGTCTAGTTGTCCTACTTGCTGCTGCCTTATACCTTAGTTGAACAATCATGGGAATTTTACCTGAAGAAAGAATAATAGAGTAAAAAGCCAATAGTCAAAAGTTAGGAGCCTTTTCAGTAAAAAAAGCATACTTCAAATGTAGGTGCCAAAAAGAATTTTTAAAAACACTCTATTTTATTGTTATTGAAATTGTCAAAATTTTTATTTTGATTTGGAAAACCATGTTATATAACTTTCCAATGAATCATGAACATTTATTTGGAATTTTTAAAAAATTAAAAAAAAATCCCTCCTCCTGATCAACTCCTTTATTTGGTCAATATCAGTGATATCGGTACAAAAAAAGGTCCAGAAAAATTAATTGATTAATGGTAGGTCCAGGACTGGAAAATAATTCTTATCTTTGAGTGCCTTACTTATTCCACCATTCCTTTGTGTCTGAATCGCTTCTTTTTCTGGACTACCTACTATGAAATACATTTTTTTAATTAAGTAAGAAAATGTTTAAAACTGGCGGTATAATAATAGCTAGCATTTGCATGGCACCTACTATGTATTGGGCATTGTACTAACTGTTTTACAAATATTATCTCATTTTATCTTTACAACAATGCTGTGAGGTAGGTACTATTATCATCACCATTTAACAGTGAGAGAAACTGAGGATAAAAGAGGTGAAGTCATATTCCAAGGTCATACAGGTACTAAGTGTCCGAGTCTGCAATTCAACCTACATCTTAGTGATTCTGGGACTAGTTCTCTGTCCACTGTACCACCTAACTGTCCTTTTAATCTACTAGAAAGATAATGGAATTGAATTGACAAGATTTGTTTTCAGATTCTGCCCTGTAATATACTAGGCCATCCTCTTGCCCCCTCCCACACACACACACACACACACACACACACACACACACACACACACACACTTCAACCTGTACCAGAGCCTGGATGAGAACACATTATAATGGAACAGTTACCAATCCTCTATATTGTCAGTAAATGTCTTGTCAGCCATCATTCCATATGTCAGATGCTAGGCAAGGTAAGATAAGGGGATAAGGAAATTGGATTAGATAGTGTCTGAGAACTCTAATACATTTAGTGTCTTAGAGAGAACAAAGGCAAAGGATGTATCTGTGTAACCAGAGCAAAAATATTTCTACTATGCCAGAGAAATAGCCTAGCATAAATATGTATATAAGATTGAGCTTCAGCTTCAAGGCTGTCACTAACTGGCTTTGTGAATTTGGCTGTTGGGTTCACTTATCTGAGTCTGATCTGAAAAATAGGAATAGTTTTCCCTGCCTTGCATGGCTGAAAGAGTTGCTGCAAGTGACAAATCAGTTGAGTTATGTTAAAGTTCTTTGTAATTATATTTGTCCTCTTAATTGCTGTGTTGTTGTTGTGGTGGTGGTGGTTGTTATTAAACTTTTTCAAAGAACAAGTTGAATATTCATAAAAGTACTGTTTCCCAATACTAAATATTGCCAATCTTTTCTTGAATTCTTATCTCTGGGTGCTAATGAGGAAAAGGAATGGCAAAGATAGCTGGAATGCAATTATTGTTTAGAGCCAGTTTGAATTTTCTCCCTCAATAAATTATTGATTGGGACATCTTTCATAGTTAGCAATCATCTTATTTCTTTGTCCTTCCTCTGGGTGGTATTAATGATTAGAGAAATGATCAAAAGATAGCAAGCAAGGAAGAGTAGGAAAAACATGAGACTTATATAATTCACAAGTGAGCCTTTTGTTCCCCAAATAAAGAGTTAAATTGTTCTGAAAGTTTACTTGGGCTCTGGAAGTATCTATATTTGTCCCCCAAAAGTTCTTTCATAAACAAAATATGCCCCAATATTTCATGAAATCATATTTCCTTTGGATCAGAAATGCTATTTATAGATGAAGGAATGAATAAAAGCATTTATGTAATCATTTACTATATGTCATACATTTTCCTAAGTGTTAGGAATAAAAGTAAAAGTAAGAAAGACTGTCCATGACCCAAAGGAGTTAACCTTCTTATAGGAAAAATAAAAGACACTTACATGGAAGTTGAGATTGGGAGGCTGGAAAAGGAGAATTGATTGACATATCCTTTCCCAGAATGGTTGATAATGCTCAGCTACTCTTCTCAGTGCTAGCGATAGTAAATGGTGTGTGACAGGATTGGCGATGAGGATGGTGGGGCTCTGGCAGTACCATATTATTGAAATATGGAGATGGCGAGGAAGCGGTGTGTAGTGATATATATATATATATATATAAAACTTTTTGGAGGGCAATTGGAGTTAAGTGATGTGCCCAAGGTCACATGGCTAGTTTTTGAGTTAAGTGTCTGAGGTTGGATTTGAACTCAGGTACTCGACTCCAGGGCTGGTGCTCTATTCACTGTGCCACTGAGCTGCCCCATAGTAATCTATTTTTGAATTATGATTATACTTTTTATTCCTTTCTCTTCATCTTAAAAAATGATTTTCCAATTATTTTCAAAGTTAAAAAACTCCATACAATAACAAATATATATATTTCACTTTTAATCCATAAGAATGATACAATCTTACTAATATTTTGTGGGACTACATTTATAACTATTGTCACAGAAAATCAGCTTACATAATATATTCAAAATTAAAGGAAGGGGGAAGGAGAATAACACTGTTTAGGAAGAATGAGGGAAGGAAATAAGCATTGATAAAGCTCCTACTATGTGTCAGGCACTGCACTAAGAACCTTACAGATATTATCTCTTTTAATTCTTATAACTCTGGAGGTAGATGATATTTCTCCACTTTACAGCTGATGAAACTAAGGCAACAGAAGTTAAATAACTTGCCCAGAGCCACATAGCTAGTAAATGTTTAGACTGTGTTTGAAATCAGGTAATCCTGTTTTAAGCATCCACTGTTCTACCTATCATCCCTCAATAGAGAAAACATATACACATAAAATAGCCATGAATGTGACCATACAATCATAATAGAGAGTATATGTTGGTGACAATTAATGAAGAGGGAAACAAAATTATTTAATTATGAAAGTATTGCAGAGACTCCCTTGCTATATGGAGCATATTGGGGACATATCTGAAATACTGCTTTTGTTTTAGTCCAGACCTGTGATTTAATTACTATGGGAAGTTTAAAAGTGTGAAATGTCTTATATCAGTATAGTCTAGAAAATTATATGTAATTTATGGTGCTGGGGATTTCCCTGGGGGCACTGAGAATGGAAGTGATTTACCTAGCTAGTAGCTGTCATAGGCAGAACTTGAACTCAGGTCTTTCTCTATTATATCTTTACACTATCCTTTCTTTGCCTCCTGGCTTAGCTCCTAACTTTCTGGACATTTCGACCTCCACTCCAGCCATTAGCCACATAGACCTGACCTTCCATTGCTCAATTACTGCACAGAACTACCCTTTAAGCAAATACCCAGGCTGTTCATATTTACCTCTCTCCTGGCTCAGCTCCTGGTTCTCCAGACTTTTTCTACCTTGTTGCCATGGATACCACTTTTTATGAACCCCCACCATAGTTCTTCTTTATGTATTGTCTTCCTCCATTAAAATATAAGCTCCTTGAATGTAGTTTTCTAAATGTTTATCTGTTTTGCATGTAGTAATGCCATGGACAGTATCTTACCAGAAAAATGCTACTGTGAACAGCTTTTAAGATTCTGATTACTCAGTATAGTGATCACTCAATTTATTCCATAACAAAAGTAAAACATCCATGGAAAATCAAGGTACAGCATTCACAATATTACAACTTATCACAGAAAATCACAATATAATATTCACAACATAGTCTCAAAGTAAAATAGTCATTCTTATGTTAACTCAATCAGTCACTTATCAGTAGTCTCAAAGTAAAATAGTGTAATGGAAATGCAAATTTAAAGATCTTCCCTGCCCCTAGGCTAAAGTGCACCTGAAGCCTGGGGTGTGAGGCTTGTTTTTCAGTAGATACTTCTTGATTGACCAGTGAGTCAATAAGGTTGTTACATTCTCTGAGCCAGGAGAAGGCTATATAAGCCCTGATGTGTAGCTTTGTTTTGGGGGCTCACTTTGAGAAGTGTTCTGTGATTTGATGTGGATTCTGGGAAGCCATTGTCCAGAGGGCCCCCCCCCCGGCTTTGAAAAACCCAGATGTTGACTGGGTATGGATGTAATGGTTGGACAGTTTGGAAATCTGTCTACTTGATCTGTTTCTGTCTTGATAATTCTGCCTGTATACTTTGAAGTTCGGGGTACTGACCTTTTTCCCCTGAACAAGGTAAACAATATATGTCTGACTGATTAAAGTAAGCTTGTTAACCCATTTTGAGCTGCTTTCCTTTATCAAAGCAGATCCAAGAACCTGTGGTGGCAGCAAACCCTGAGGACACTTGGGGTGCTTGCTGCTACAAATAGTCAAAGGTTTCTACTCATGGGGCAAATTCTTGATTAACTCAATCAGTCACTTATCAGTAGTTTCAAAGTACAATAGTCAAAGTACTCAAAGTACAACCAGTCACTTATTCGTCAAAGTCAGAGGTCTTTTCATCTTGACTTGGGGCCTGTTCTCAGATTCCCTAGATCCCCTTCCATGGTCCCAGATTCTACCTGGAATCACCAGATTGTCACCTGGGTTCAATGGCAGACAGCTCCCAGTTCCTTGACCAGCTCTCTGGGCAGGTCCTGCCCCACACTGAAGTTCACAAGGTCTGGTCCATGTTAGGTCCTTCACCATTTCTGCTCCAGGGAATTCAAGGCTCAAGCAAGCCTCAAACAAACAAAGTCTCAGCATCCCAGTCATGCTTCAGTCACCTGGGCTCCTGGATCCTGGGCTCCTGGCTCTGGCCTCCTGGCTCTGGGCTCTGGGATCCTGTTCAGAAGAAGCTCTACTTTTCAGGACTCAGTTCTCCATTCTTCTGTAGCTGTTCTGCCACCAGATCTCAGTCTCAAGGAAATTCTGACTGTGTCTCTCTGGGGCTTTTCTCATATACACAGTATTACCTATTTCCTTTGGCCAGCCCCTTCCTGTTACATCAGTTAACAGGAAACAGGAGTTCATACCTTTTGTTCTCCCAATCAGAGGCTTGATCAGTTACTAAGTGCTAAGTACCTGCCACTTTTCCCAACACAATGGGATCTTCAAGTTCAAAATTATATAATCATTACACATATGCATATATACATACATAAACATATATGTATACACGCATTCGCATATATATGGGGTGTATTGGGTATTCAAGAAGAGCTAGTGCCTCTGATGTGAGGACTACTGAGCCTTTCCAGGGTATCTCATCCACCTTTTATGTCTACCTGGAACTCAACTCTCACCTGTGCTTCCAAAAAGCTATAGCATTTAAGGGTCAAGGTAAACCCCTCTGTGAGGAATAAGATTGTACAAACCAAGGCCCCCACTCAATATGACCTTTCTATTACCCTGAGCTGTTTGGGCACAAAGGATCCTGAGAACGTGAGGGCTGTTCCTCCTGGTCAGATCCTTGTGAAGAGATATGATAACTGCCCAACTCCTGGAACTAGCCATTCCAATGAAACATCACTCTTGGAGGGTCCTTGGAGGGATTGGCCTCCATCACAGGCTTCACACAAGATACAATGCTTGCTAAAAACACCTTGCAGTATGCCTCCTTTGTTCTGAGCACTACTTAAATTGTAAGATTCAGACCCGAAATTGGACTCTCACCCATGGAGGGGATGTCCTGCCTGGGACCCTCCCAAGTGGAACCCTGATGCCTCTACCCAGGATTCTCCATCTTGTGGGGTCAGGTGGTGGTGCTTCCCCACAGCTGTGATGATTGTAAATATCTATATGTATATATATATATATATATGTGTGTTAATCATAGTGGCTCTTATTTTGCTATTCCTAAACCTTTACTCTGTTATCTCTGGTTTCCTTCCCATTCACCTATATTGAAATAAATTATATTGGATCTTTTGAAGTGCTGAGTGTTCCGTTCACACGAATCCTCAGCCTCCTAAATTGAACAAGCATTCACAGTAGCTATACTCTAGTAAACCATCTAGTCAGATGGGCTAAACCAGGATGAGGATAACTGATGGGCCACAAAGCCATAAATGAATTAGGGGGTACCTACCCCAAGCATGTGAAGACTTCCCCAGGTAGAATGGGTAGATGAGAACAACTCATTCCAACAGTGATGAAGGTGGATGAAGCAGGCACCATGAAGCCCTTAGAGTTGGGTCAGATACTGCATTTCCCAAGGTATTCCACTGCATCCTGAGCCATTCCCAGTCATCCTGACTTTTTTCTTGCCATTTGAATTTGATGACTGGAGAAAAGAGTAAGGCTTATGATTTTGTGGAACTTTGCTTCATTTAAACCCAATTCATTCTTGAATCAAGACACTATCGTAATATCACTGGTCCTTTTGGAAAATGAAGGGGCCAATATTTTGGAGTAAAAATAGGGACCTGCTTGATGTCTCCCCCAAATCCCTCCAAATAGCTGTAATAAATGACTCTAAACAAATTTTAGAGAAACAGAACCCGCAAAATGTCAGAGCGAAACAAATTTCCAGCTCAAGACAAACTAGAAGGTCTACACAAAAGGCCTGTTGCACCAGTCTGAGAGAAGAGCATAGTCCAGTGTTGGCCACACAGGCACAGATGGGCTTTTAGTAAACTCATTTAAGGCCTCAGGACACAGAAATACTGGCACTGAAATACTGTGTTGGTTTCCAGACTTCTCAAAAAACACATGGCAAAGACAACTTAGAAAGTCAGTAGGAAAGGTATATCAGACCTGGGAAAGAGAGGAGTGAGGTCTGGTCCCAGCCCCAGTACATTGGCTATGGTGGTGGCAGTGGCAGTAGCTGCTTCATGAGCTCTCAGCCCACAGATGGAGGTGAGGAACAAGTGACTGATCAGAGGGGGATTGTAAGGATCTCTTTGCTGTTGCTGAGTCACGTTTCTCTTGCTTTATTAGTGCTTGGATCTGGGTCACAGTCCTGGGTGGTGTTCCTGGCTGATGAGGAATGCTGGCATGGTAGAACTTGTTCATTGTTCCAAGGCAGAAAAAAGTCACAGACCAGAACACAGACCAGAAGAGAAGTAAACACCTCTCCTTTAATCATACAAGTTAAGAAGAATGAAAATTTACAGGTCCCATGAAGTATCTCTAAAAACAACTGCACAAAATCCCTGAAGATGGGACAATACATCCTCCAAACTGGAAGCAGAGTCCTACCTTAACAAAGGGCTAAAAAGTCAAGTAATTAGCTGGGAAAATGAGCAAACAATGAAAAAAAAGCCAGACTATAGAATTTTAATTTGGTGACAAGGAAAATCAAAATATAGAACCAGAAGAATACAACAAAGTGAAAGCTCCTACATCCAAAGTTTCCAAGAAAAATATGAATTGGTCTCAGGACATGGAAGAGCTCAAAAAGGATTTTGAAAATCAAGAGAAGTAGCAGAAAATTGAGAAGAGAAATGAGAGTGGTTCAAGAAAATTATGAAAAATGAGTAAAAATCTTGCTAAAGGAGACTGCCCAAAAATGCTGAAGAAAATAACACCATAAAAATTATATTAACTCCAGTGACAAAAGAGGTCCAAAGAGCCAATGAGGAGAAGAATGACTTAACAAATAGAATTGGTCAAATGAAAAAGGAGATCCAAAAGCTCACCGAAGAAAATAATTCCTTCAAAATGAAAATGGAGTAAATGAAAGCTAATGACTTTATGAGTTATAAAGAAATCAGAAAATGAAATCAAAAGAATGAAATAAATAGAAGATAATGTGAAATATGTCATTAGAAAAGCAACTTACGGGGCAGCCAGGTAGCACAGCAAGTAAGAGTACCGGCTCCAGAGTCGGGATCACCTGGGGATCGAATCCAGGCTCAGACACTTAGCACCCACCCAGAAACACCTGGTCATGTAACCTTGAGCAAGTTACTTAACCCCAATTGCTTTAAAAAATAAAAAAGAAAGAAAAGAAACTTACTTAGAAAATAGATCCAGGAGAGATAATTTTAAAATTATTGGACTACTTGAAAGCCATGATAAAAAATAGAGAACATCATCTTTCAATAAATTTTAAAGTAAAATTCTCCTGATATTAAAAAACCGCATTGTAAGGGGTGGCCAGGTAGCACAGCAAGTAAGACCACTGGCTCCAGTGTCGGGATGACCTGGGGATCGAATCCAGGCTCAAACACTTAGCACCCACCCAGAAACACCTGGCCGTGTAACATTGAGGAAATTACTTAACCCCAGTTGCTTAGGGGCGGCCAGGTGGCTCAGCGATTAAGAGTACCGGCTCCAGAGTCGGGATGACCTGGGGATCAAATCCAAGCTCAGATACTTAGCACGACACCCAGAAACACCTGGCTGTGTAACCTTGAGCAAGTTACTTAACCCCGATTACTTTAACAAAAAAAAGAAAAGAAAAGAAAAGAAAAGAAAAGCAACTTACTTAGAAAATAGATCCAAGAGAGATAATTTTAAAATTATTGGACTACTTGAAAGCCATGATAAAAAATAGAGAACATCATCTTCCAAGAAATTATAAAGTAAAACTCTCCGGATATTAAAAAACCGGATTGTAAGGGGCAGCCAGGTAGCACAGCGAGTAAGAGCACCGGCTCCAGTGTCGGGATGACCTAGGGATCGAATCCGGGCTCAGACACTTAACACCCACCCAGAAACACCTGGCCGTACCTTGAGCAAGTTACTTAACCCCAATTGCTTAGGGGCAGCCAGGTGGCTCAGTGAGTAAGAGCACCGGCTCTGGTGTTGGGATGACCTGGGGATCAAATCCAGGCCTAGATACTTAGCACAACACCCAGAAATAACTGGCCCTGTAACCTTGAGCAAGTTACTTAACCCCAATTGCTAAAAACAAAACAAATAAAAAAAAACAGATTGAAAAATAGAAATTGAAAGAATTTACCCATCACCTGCTGAAAGAGATCCCCAAAGAAAACTCCTAGGAATATTGTTGCCAAATTCCAGAGTTTTTAGGTCGAGAAAATATTGCAAGCAGCCAGAAACGATTCAAGTTTTATGGAAACACAATCAGACTAACACAAGTTTTAGCAACTTCTACATTAAGGGATCAGAGGATTTGGAATATGATATTCCAGAGGTTAAGGGATCTAGAATTAAAATCAAGAATCATGTACGCAGCAAAACTGAGTAAAATCCTTCAGGGGGGGAAATGGATATTCAATGAGCGTACTTTCATGCATTCTTGATGAAAAGGCCAGAGATGAATAGAAAATTTGACTTTCAAATATAAGAATCAGGAGAAGCATGAAAAGGTAAACAGGAAAAATAAATTATAAGGAGCTTATAAAAGCTGAACTCTTTACATTCATACATGAAAAGATGATATTTGTAACTCATGAGACCTTTCTCAGAATTAGGGTCGTTGGAGGGAATATATGCATATACACAGAGTGCACAAGGTAAGCTGGATATGAAAGATGATATCTTAAAAATAAAATTAAGGGGTGAAAGAGGAATATACTGGGAGAAGGAGAAAGGGAGAGGTAGAATGGGGTAAATTATCTCATACAAAAGAGGCAAGGAAAAGCTTTACAATGGAGGGGGAAAGGTAAGAATGAATGAGTGAACCTTACTCTCATTGTATTTGCCTTAAGGAGGGAATAAAATACACACTCAATTGGGTATGGGAATATATCTTACCCTACAGGAAAGTATGGGGAAAAGGAATAAGAGAGAGGGGGGTGATAGGAAGGAGGGCAAATTAGAAGAGAGGCTAATCAGAAGCAAATGCTTTTGAGGAGGGACAGGGTCAAAGGAGAGAATAGAATAAATTGGGGGCAGTATAGGATGGAGGGAAATATAGTTAGTTTTTCACACCAGGACTGTTATAGAAATGTTTAGCATGACTACACATTTATAACCTATCTCAAATTGCTTGCCTTCTCAATGACAGTGGATGGGGAAAGAAGAAGGGAGAGAATGTGGAATTAAAAACAAATGCCAAAAAATGATTCTTTACACAACTGGGAAATAAGATACAAAGGCAATGGGGTATTGTATCAACAATGCAGTATTCACAATGCCTATGGCAACTATAAATATGCTGATATGGTTATTAATCCCAATATATACCAGCCTTTCTACATGGGGAATAAAGCAAAACATTTATTCAAATACCAGAAAACTGAGTCCTGAAACCAGAAATTCAAAGCCATCACAATAGTTATGAAGTTGGCACATGTAGTTAATGTATTAAACACCCACATTCTCAAGCCTTCAAAACAGAACAGGCTATCTCAGGCAAAGGTCATCCTCTCCCCACTCATGGCAATTGCTCAGCATCCAGGAAGTGTGCTCCCAGAAGCTTCACCTCCCCCCTTCCCCTGCCCCCTGCAGTTGCCATCCCTGGCAGTCCTCAGCAGGAGTCCTTAGCAGAAATTCTGACTGACTCAAAAAAGAGTTCTCACCTCCACCTCCACCTCAGCCACTATCATGCCACTGCTGCTGCTGCCGCAGCTACTGCCAGTCACTACAGGCAAGCAAGCTTGGCTTATTCTTCCTCTTGTCCCACCCCTTCCTGCTTTGTAAGCAAGTCCAACAGGGCATGGAAGATCTTTAAATCCCATAACCCTTACGTAACTCTTACTTTCTTTCCATGCAGAAAAGGAGAAGGGAAGGTTATAAGAGAAGTGGGACAGTGAGCGAAGGGAGGGCAGATTGGGGGAAGGGGTAATCAAAATTCATGCCATCTTGGGGCATGGGAAGGGGAGAGATGGGGATAAAATTTGGAACTCAAAATCTTGTGCAAGTGAATATTGAAAAATAAAAATATATTCATTAATAAAAAGAAAGTGAAGGACAAACAACTATCTATCTAATTAACTAACTAACTAAATATATATATATGTCTGTATATATATTTATATATATATATATATATATATATATATATATATATATATACAGAGAGAGAGAGAGAGAGAGAAAATTTCTAGCACTTAGCACAGTACCTGACATATAGCAACACACGCGCACGCGCACACACACACACAAATACCCTTTCCCTGTCTTCCACAGTTTTTTGCTTCTAAGTGAAGAGTAAAACATGGAATAGAGAGGAGATATACTAATAATGAATTTATTTATCAAACATCTATTAGAAATCTTATTTTGCTAAATTCTTTTCTTAGCCTTTCTTATAATGTCAAATCAGAGAATACACAAGCAAGGAGGGAAACTACTCCTGTTTTGTTCTAACCAGGAAAATTAGAATTAGTTGGTATTATGGATGTCATAAAACCTTTGGAGAAGCTGTCATCTTAAGTTTCACAAAAATTTTAAAAATGATGGACATGTTCTGATACTTCCATAACTTTAAGAAAACATTTTTAATATTTTCAGAGAAAAGCTAGGTATGATCAAAACACCAGACTCTAAAAGGAAATGCTGCTGAATACAAATATGAGGATTTTAAAGTTAAATCATGAATTTACTATTCAGTTAGACCAGATAGCCTCTGAGGTCCTTTACAACACTTATATTCTAAAATTTTATTATTCCCCCCCCTCCTTTTTCAAGATTTTTTCAAGAAGAACATGTTCATCTTAGTCATGCTGTCCATCATTTTATATATTTATTTAAAAGTTTCTACTTCTTTTACCTCTCCAGATTGAAGAGTATTAACCTTTGAAGTATATATCTGTATGACACTCTAGCTTTCTATTCCTATGGTAGTTTGAGTTATTATTCTCCAGACTTTTTCTAGTCCCCATGTGTTACTCACATATACCCCACCTCCTACCCCCATGTCTCAGTCAGAATTGAATAGTATGTAGTTATGGAAAAACAAAGAAACAAACTATATTTCCACAGCACTTAGCATAGTTGCTGGTACATAGTAGGTACTTAATAAATGCTTATTGACTATTAAACATTTCAATGGATCCCTAATTTCATCACTGCAAGTATTCTCTATAATGAAAAAGATAGCCTACTCATCTCTCTCTCTCTCTCTCCATATATATATATGCATATAGATACATATATATATATTCCCCCCATAAGTCTTCCATAGAGTACCACCTCAAGAAGGTGAGTCCTTTATCCCAAGGGTTTATATCATCTCTTTTATTTTCCAATGTTATTCTTTTATAAGATGACCATTATTTTTCTAGGATTTAGGCCTCAGTAGCATTTAAGTTGAAATCCTTAATGAGCAATTTACTGACACATAGTAGTTAATTGAGTTTCTCATTTTATTATATAAATCTAAACATACATATGTGAAACATATGTGCCCATGAACAGAGAATCTATTTATATTGTTTCTTGTCTTATGGCATCATGGATAGAGAACTAGCTTTAGAACCAGGATGACCTGTGTTTATTTCCCAGTTCTGAGGTCTACTATGTATATGACCCTAGGCAAGTCTCTTGAATTCTCCGTGCTCTAGGTCACTGGGTAAAGCTATAAATTGTATAGAAGGTACTGCCCTCCATTGGTTAAAGGACTTTTCTTCTAGGAATTTCTTAAATATGTAATGTAATGATACATATGCATTCCATATCTTTTCACAAATCAAAGTTAATTTACTAGACAAGACAAAACAGCTTACTTCTGTAATTATCCATCCTTTAATCACTTGTTCTTTTAAAATAACTTTTGCTGTTGAACTGGCAAAGGATTTTTGAAAATCTAAAATGATTATTTCTCACTATTTCCTGCATCTACAAAGTTTACTTCTCAATCTTACTTTCTCAAAAATGTTGAACAAATTCACCAGAGAATATTTCCTCTTGACAAAACCCTTTTTTTCTTTCCCCCAATATTTCATTCTTTGTTTAACCATTTGGTAATCCTTCCCTTTCTTATATATGCTACCAGTTCAGATTGTATGGAGGTAAGATTCATTAGCCTATAATTCCCTCCATCCTCTGGGGAACTCTACTGAGGTGCAGGGGTCACATTTGCAATCTGTCAGCCCTCCAATACTGTGATCATTTGTAATGACAGGTAATACTCTTTGGCCAAACACTTCCCCAATTTCATCCTTGAGTTCTTTGAGTACTCTCATGTGAATGCCATCTGGTTCTTGTGATTTATTCTTGTATGTTTATTTTTTTAATTGGCTTAGACCTTCTGGAGTAATGACCATTTTTAATCTAGTAACTCCAACTTGTTAATTCATTCATTTCATGAATGAATTACTTTTATTATTAAATGATCTACAGTATGCAAAAAATGGTGTTTTGATTTGACTTAGAAGATTTCAAAATTATTGGTTTTTTAAATCTTGGATCTGCCATTTTTTGCTTCCCCAATTCAACTATTATCATCATTGTCTCATTAATAATACAACACTTGCATGGATCAGTGTTCTTTTAAAAATAGCTATGATAATAATTTACATTGCTTTAATTAAGAGAGGCCATTGCATAGCATGATATTTTACTGGATGAGGATTCAGGAAGCCCTGGATTTGAATCATACCTCTAAAAATCACCATCTGGGAGGGAAATATAATTAGTCTTTCACAATATAACTACTATGGAAATGTGTTGTGTAACTACACATGTACAACCTCTGTTGAATTGCTTGTCTTCCCTGTGGGGGTGGGTGAGGAGGGAAGAAGGGGAAGAATCTGGAAATCAAAGTTTTGAAAACAAATATTAAAAAAAATGTTTTTTACATGCAACCTGGAAATCAGATATAGAAGCAATGGGGTATAGAAATCCACCTTGCCCTATGAGAAAGTAAAGGGGGGGGGGAGGAGTCAGATATAAGAGAGAACAGATTGGGAGAAAGGATATTCAGTATGCTTGCTATCTTGAGGTGGGGGTGAGGGGTAGGGGAGAGAAGGGGAGAAAATTTGTAACTCAAAATCTTGTGGAAGTGAATGTTGAAAACTAAATCAATTAATTGATTAATTAAAATAAGATAGCACATTAATTTCCCCTTTGATATAACAACTTTTCTATTAATAAAAAATATATACCCATTTGTTTAAAAAAAATCACTGTCTCTATGACCCTGGAGAGGCATTGAAGGCAGCTTTAATACCATCATTCTCTTAGTTCACATTTGATGTTGAGATGAAGTGAAGCACTGAGAAGTCATTGAACAATTAATAAAAGGAAATTTAATTTGCCTTAATAAGGCAAATATATTCTCAAAGAATACTGTGGTACCTATCGTTTATGTTTGAAGTATTCCTTTTTTCCATATGGAAATATGTCTGGTCATCAGGACAGGACATTCAGAAGAATGTGGTAACTTGTTTGGTCTTCAGAAATCCTCTAATGTCAAATGATCTACACTTCATTTGACTGGGCCTTTTTATGTTCTTAGGTGACCAAGAAATTTTGTCAAAGAAGCCAGGACCGATCAGATCTTGAGTGCATCCTTGCCTTCTACTAGATAAAGCCTTTCCAAAAGAGAACTAATGATTGTATCACATTATGTTATTTTGAGCCTCATTTTTCTTATCTGCAAAAAAATCCATTAAAAATGGTGGGTATTTACCCATAGCATTATTGTGAGACTCAAATAAGATGTTATAAAGTATTTTGAAAACTGTGAAGCTTTCTATTAATGTTAAGTATTGTTATTTTCATTACTTTATTTATTATTATATAATACCAATAGTTTAACACTTTAATGAATTTCTGCTTTCACCAATGTGGGGATTCATTTTATTGATTCAGAATTCAATATGTCCATATCTCAAATACATGTTATTCTTTTAATTCATGAAAATATTTTCATTCTTTTCCAGAGATATTACACAGAAGATTCATCCAATATCAGACTTTCCTCTAGGTCTTTTTATATTGCATGAAGCAATAAAGACTGTCCATTGGTTTCTTTTTGCTTTGACTACATGATGGGCCAACGTTCCTTTCCAAGACAAAAATGTATCTGATGGTTTGTCTCTTGGGGTGATAAAAGATTTTGCATACATTATCTTATTTAATTCCATACAGCAAGCTTAGAAGGCAGAGTTCAGATGAGGAATTTGAGTGATGGTGATCAGTTAATAATTCAATAAACATTTATTAACCTGTGTGTGTGTGTGTGTGTGTGTGTGTGGGTGAGTGGGTGTACCAGACACTATGTTAAATGCTCAGGTTACAGACAAGGCAAAAGGCAATTCTTCTATAGAGCTCACATTCTAATGAAGGAAGACAACATGTAAACAGCTATGTATTTATGAATGATATATAGGATAAATTAAAAATCGTCAACAGATAAAAGACAAGGGAATTAAGCAACATCTGAAAGGCTTCCTACAGAAGGTAAGATTTTAGTTGGTGCTTGAAGGAAGTCAGGATTCCAGGAGGCAAAGATGAAGAAGAACATTCCAGGCATGGAGGACAACCAATGAAAATGTTCAGAATCAAGATATGGAATATCTTTTGTGAGGAACAGCAAGAAGGCCAGTATCAATGGATCACAGAATACATGGAGGTTTAAGAAGAGTTAAAGCTGTGCTTGGGGGTTAGTGGAGCGAGATAATGAATGACTTTGAATACTCAACAGAGGACTTTATACTTTTTAACAGAGATGTTATTTGCCTGAGGTCACAGAGTAGAAGTCAGAGAGAGGAATTTGACAAATTCCCACCATATCATCACCCCATTTTAAAACCTTTGTCTATACAGACTTATCTTCTTGTATTTTCCTATTTACTACCTAAATAATCTGCTCTAGGGAACAGAAACAGGGGAAAGAAGGGAAGTATGTGAAACTAAGAAAATAAAGAGACTGTCTTGGAATGTTGCAATGTTAAAAACCAAAGGAATTTGGCAGCTTAATGGAACCTTGCCCAGAAGCAGGACCAAAGAGACAGAGAAGAATGAGATGACATGGCAATGAGCTGATGATGCAGAGCTTTAAGTTGTGGGCTGTACATCCATTGACACAGGAATATACTCCTCTCTGCTAACATCGAAAGTTTGAGGAAGTGTTATAGAAGCTGCTAAAAGGCTATTTCTAACAGGATGCTATAAAATTCCCAGTGATACAACAGAAAGAGTAACCTGTCTGCAAGACAAGGTGAATCTCCAGGCCACATGAATGGGCATTGCTTGTATGACTCCTATTTCTCCTTAAATCTAGGAATTTAGTGGAAAGGTAAGGAAGTGCACTTGTATTAAAGATTGAGAGGTCAGAAGTTGAGGAACTTAGGTCTCATTAGACTTAGTGAGGTAGCACTAGTTTGGAAGGTTCTTTAATTCTAAAGTTTCTTTGGTGAAAGTAAATTTGTATTCTTAGATTTTAATGAGACCAATGACTTCTCCTTTAAGAAGAGATGAGAAAGCTTTTCTCTATAAGCTGCTGAGTTACTTAGTTTTAAGACTATAGTTTTGTTGCTTTTTTATTCAGAATTTCTTCTACCATGGATACCATTTCTATTTACAACCATTCTGAAATTTCCTTGCTTTAAGGTTTAAGAGGCACTTTATAAATAATACTTCATTTGATCTTCATAAAACCCTGTGAAATAGATCTTATTGTATTTCTATTTTATGTATGAATTTACTGAAAATGACAGAGGCTAAGTGACTTAGCTAGGGTCACACAATATATCTTAGGTGGGATTTGAACCCATATACTCTTAGCTGTTATACATATACCAAGTATAGTGCTCTATATACTAAACCAGACTTCTATCTAAGATATAGGGCAAATGTCCCTGAACCCAGGACAACTTCCTCTTTAATCTGTAGCATCGATACCAATCCCTTCCATATAAAGGGTACCTAAACTGTCCCAACTAAATGAAGTTCCCATTATACATTAGGGCAGCAAGGAAGGAAATTGATCTAAACTGCCCTCTACATATGTGAACTTGTGTTATTTTTTTGTTGTAAATATAATTTTTTCCAATTACATGTAAAGATAGTTTTCAACATGCATTTTTATAAGATACTGAGTTTCAATTTTTTCCCTCCCTCCCATTCCCCCTTCCCAAGATTGCAAGCAATCTGATATAGATCATACTGTTCAATTGTGTAAACATTATTTCAATATTAGTCATGTTGCAAAGGAAGAAACCGAGCAAAATAGAAAAAACTGTCTCCTCCCACCCCCCAAAAAAAGAAAGAAATGAAAATAGTATACTTCAATTTACATTCAGTCTCCATAGTTCTTTCTCTGGATGTGGATAGCATTTTTCATAATGAGTCTTTTGGGATTGTCTTACATCATTAAATTACTGAAGAACTAAGTCAATCAATATCACACATTATTGTTGTTACTGTATACAGTGTTCTCCTAGTTCTGCTCACTTCAATCAGTATCAATTCATGAGTCCAGTTTTTTTTTCTGAAATCTGCCTGCTAATCATTTCTTATAGCACAATCATATTTCATTACGTTCATATATGACAATTTGCTCAACCATACTCAAATTGATGTGTGTTCCTTCAATTTCCAATATTTTGCCACCACAAAAAGAGCTGTTATAAATATACTTTTTGCATGTGGGTCCTTTTCCATTTTTCGTGATCACTTTGGTATACAGATCTTTTATTGGTATTGCTGGATCAAAGGGTATGCAAAGATTTATAGCCCTTTGGAAAGAGTTCCTAATTGTGCTCCAGAATGGTTGGATCAGTTCCACAACTCTACCAACAATGCATTACTGTCCCAATTTTTCCACACCTTTTAAAACAGGTATCATTTTCCATTTCTGTCATATTAACCAATCTGATAGGTATGATATGGTTCCTCAGAGTTGTTTTAATTTGCACTTCTTTGATTAATAGTGATTTAGAGCATTTTTTCATATGACTATAGATTTCTTTAATTTCTCATCTGAAAATTACACGTTCATATTCTTTGACTATTGCGGAATGGCTTGCATTCTTAGAAATTTGTCTCAGTTCACTCTCTATTTAAGAAAGGAGGTCTTTATCAGAAATACTTGCTTTAAAAATATTTTCCATCTTTCTGTTTTCCTTCTAATTTTAGCTATATTAATGTTGTTTGTAAAAAACCTTTTTTAAAAAAATATGTATTCACAATTATCCATTTCATGTTTCTTAATGTTCTCTATCTCTTTTTTGATCATAAATGATTTCCTTCTTCATAGATTTAACAGTTAAAATATTCCTTGTTTTGTAAGTAATTTTTATTGCATCATTGTCTGAAAAGGATGCATTTAATATTTCTGTCTTTCTGCATTTGATAGTAAGGTTTTTATGCCCTAAAACATGGTCAGTTTTTGTGTAGATTTTATGTACCACTGAGAAAAAGGTATATTCATTTCTTTACCCATTCTATATTCTCTTGAGATCTATCATATCTATTTTTTCTAAAGTTCTATTTCACCTCACCTTTTTTCTTGTTATGTTGTGATTAGATGTATCTAGTTGTGAAAAGGGGTGGTTGTGGTCCCCCACTAGAATAGTTTTACTGTCCATTTCTTCCTATTACTCATTTAAGTTCTCTAGGAATTTGGTTCCTATACTACTTGGTGCATGTTTTTATTTTGGACACTTCATTGTCTATGGCACCTTTTTAGCAAGTTATAGTTTTCTTCCTTGTCTCTTTCAATAGATCTATTTTTGCTTTTGCTTTGTTTAAGATCAAGATTCTTACCCTTCTATTTTTTTTTACTTCAAATAAAGCATAATATGTTCTGCTCCAGCCTTTTACCTTTACTCTGTCTGTGTCTCTCTGCTTCAAATGTTTTTCTTGTAAATAGCATATTGAAGAATTCCACTTTGCTAATTATTTTCATTTGATGGGAAATTTCATTCCATTCAGATTCACATTTATGATTACTAATTGTGTATTTCCCTTCATCCTATATTTTCCAGTATTTTAATACTTTATCCACATCCTCCCTTTTCTTTCCCCCCTACCCTTTGTCTGATTAAGGAGGTTCAAGATTCATGTAAATGGAACACTCATCACTTCAAAAGATTCAATATAGTTTATTTAGAATATAGGCTAATGGGAAGGAGACCAGAGATAACAGAGTAAAAGGGTTAGGAATAGTAAAATAAGAGCAACTATGATTTATACATATATATATATATATATATATACACATACACACACACACACACACACACACACATATATATATATATATATATATATATATATATATATATATATATATTTACAATAATCACCAATGTGGGAAAGCACCAACACCTGACCACACAAGCTGGGGAATACTGGGTACAGCCATCAGGGTCCTGCTTGGGAGGGTCCCAGGCAGGACATCTCCTCTGTGGGTGAGATTCCAATTTGGAGTCTGAATCTTGCAGTTTAGGTAGTGCTTCAAAGAAAGAAGGAATACTGCCAGATGTTTCTAGCAAGCATCATATCTTGTGTGAGGCCTGGGATGGAGCTCAATCCCGCCAAGCCCCCTTCCCCCCCCTCCTGCCCTCCAAAGAGTGATGTCTCCTTGTGATATAATTTACACCTTTCTGCTTCTACCTTTTCTTTCCTTTTCTCTAGTACAATCCTTTTTTTTTTTACTGTTTTGTTTATCTTCATATCAAAGTAAACTTATACCCATATCTTCCAAGTAATGCTCCTTCTAAATTCCCTAAAAGACTTGAGTACAAGTATCATCTTCCCATGTAGCAATGTAAACAGTTTAAGCTTACTGAATACATTTTTTTTCTTTCCTATTTATTTTTTTTTATACTTCTCTTGAGTCTTGCATTTTAAGATCAAAATTTCTTTCCAGCTCTGGTCTTTTCATCAAGAAAGTTTCAAAGTCTCCTATTTCATTGAATGTCCATCTTTTCCCCTGAAAAAATTTTGCCCAGTTTTGCTGGGTAGTTGATTCTTGGTTGTAATCCAGACTTTGTTGCATTCTAGAATATCATATTTCAGGCACTCTGATCCTTTAATGTAGAAGCTGCTAAATCCTTTGTAATCCTGACTGTAGATTCTTAATATTTGAATTGTTTCTGTCTGTTGGCAGTATTTTCTCCTTGACTTGATATTTCTGGAATTTAGTTACAATACCCTTTGTATTTTTCATTTTGGGATCTCTTTTACATGATGATCAGTGGATTCTTTTAATGATAGTTTTACTCTCTGTTTCTAGGATGTCTGGGTAATTTTTCTTTATAGTTCCTTGAAAAATGCTGTCCAGGCACTTGTTTTTTGATTGTGGCTTTCAGGTAGACCAATAATTCTTAAATTATCTGTCCTACATCTCAGGTTAGTTATTTTTCTGATGAGGTATTTTACATTTCTTTCAATTTTTTTCATTCTTTGGATTTTGTTTTACTGATTCTTTATATCTCATAGAGTCAATTAGCTTCCAAATTTGCCCAATTCTAATTTTTAAGGAATTATTTTATTTAGTTAGCTTTTATACCTCCTTTTCCATTTGGCCAATTCTATTAGAGGAGTTATTTTCTTCAGTGGATTTTTTTTTCATTTGGCCAATTCTGTTTATTAAGGAGTTCTTTTCTACAATCAACTTTTGTGCTTCTTTTTCCAAGCTGTTACCTCCTTAAAAAATATAATTATCTTGCATAACTCGTTTATTTTCCCAATTTTTCTTCTACCTCTCTTACGGGATAATTAAAATTCTTTTTGAGCTGTTCCAGGAGGACTTTTGGAACTTGAGACCAATGCATATACTCCTTTGGAGGTTCACATGTAGGTATTTTGATATTTTTGATCTCTTTTCTGGGTTTTTGTTTTGATCTTCCCTATTGCCATAGTAGCTTTCTATGGTCAGAGCTCTTATTGTAGCTTTTTGGGGGGATTTTTTTTATTTAAAAGTTGAGTTCTGTTCCTGGGGCACAGGGGCACTGTCCCAATCTTTTTGCACCGGGAGGTAGTGGGGGACATGATCCTGATCACTAGCTTCCTGCACTGGGGCCTCTGAAACTGGCAAATTATCAGTGTTCTAGGGCAGCCCAACCAACTCATGCCTGCTGTACTCTGGGTTCTGAGACTGGAAGTTTGCCTTCTGATCTGGAATTGGAGGCTTCACAGCTAGCCTGTTGTGCTACTGGTCTGCTGATCCACAACCACAGGCCTTTTTTGCTGATCTACACTGTGGTTAAAAACCTCCCGCTGGCTTGCAAGGACACCATCTGCATTGGGCTGCATTTCCTTTTTACCCAAATGAGATAGAGCTTTCCTGAAATCCTTCTAAGTTATCTTGGGCTGGAAAATTGTTTCACTATCTCTTTTTGTGTGTTCTGTTGCTCCAGAAGTCTTTTAGAGGGTTGATTTAGCATTGTTTCTTAGAGAAACTGGGGAGAATAAAGCCAACTTCTTGGATTCTCTCCACCATCTTGGCTCTGCATCCCTATATTATTTCTTAAAGAATAGTATATTTAACGCTCACATTCATAAGACAAGTGACATTTTTATGCTCCCTTTTAACCAAATAATTATTTTTGACAATTTATATACTTCTCTGAACTTATTGGAATTAATTATTGGGAAGGATAAAGTTGATATATGTGAATTCTAAAGCATCCATTTCCCTTACACCTATATTTTTGTTGGAAGAAAATGAAAATTGTACTTAAAACTTTAATACATGACACTGGAGTCACAAGAAAAAAAAGAAAAAAAAACAAACCTTAGCTGTTTAAGCTCTTCAAAGACTTTTATAATCAGTAGAAATTGTTAGAGGGAGGAATACTGTGTCTATTTACAATAGTACTTGATCCATGGTTCATTGACTGAACGGCCTACCATTCAGTGTTTACTGAAAGAGTTTATATTTTCCACACCATTGGTGACACCATAATGAGGCTTTTGTATTGAGTGAATTCACATGCTCTGTCTTTTTAAATGATATTTATTTGGGGAAAAGTAAAGGTAGACTGGAAATACTCTTTTCAAAACTACTTAGGACAGATGGAAAACAATTCTTTGAAAATATGAGAATCAGGGGACAGATGCAAAGCACATCAGAGAATTTATCATGAATCTTTTAGGAATAATTCCTGGGTATCTATAGACTACTATTGATGATGACCGATTAACCTCCACATCTGGCCTAAACCCCTACCAAAAAAAGGTGAAAAAGTACAAGTCCCTTTAGAGGCCATTAGGCAAATGTTTAATCCTGCCCTCTGGCATAGTCATTTCCTGACCATTACTAACTTCTATGTCATCATGAGAGAAGAGACAAACAAAAATTCCAAAGAAAACTATTTTTAGTGGAATATTTATGCAGTTTTTATATTTCCCAAATAATCTTGGAACATTCAGCATTACTGTTTAACTTGACTCAATTATCCCATCTCATTCTGCTTCATAGTACTTTTTTATATTACATATTTTTATAGATCATCTACTTTCTCCCTCACATGCATTGTAGCGACAGTTTTTTTCCTTGCAAGGTACTTTGATAGGGGCGGCTAGGTGGTGCAGTGAATAGAACACCAGCCCTGGAGTCAGGAGGACCTGAGTTCAAATGTGGATTCAGACAATTAACACAAAAAACTAGCCATGTGACCTTGGGCAAGTCACTTAACCCCAATTGCCCTCCAAAAAGCAAAAAAAAAAAAAAAGAAAAGAAAGGAAAGTTACTTTGATAGAGTAGAAAGTATAATGGGCATTCCTGAGAGAGAACTGGACCATCATCTTGCTCCTAACACTTAGTAATTATTACTATGCAAGTCACTTAAAATCTATGAACTTCAGTTTCATTATCCATAAAGTGGGGTTAATTATATTTATCTCAAAGAGTAGTTTTGAGGAGCAAATGATAGAATATATATAATATATTATATATGTAAAATTGTATGTGGTGACTTATTGTTGCACATGTAGGTTATGTGTGTTTATATGAATCTTTCTAGAGCTTTCAAAGGGAGGCAAAAATTGACATCTATAGTGTTCCCTTCCCCTCCCCCTTTTCTCCAAGGCAGACTTTGATTCCTGCCAGGAGTGTGATCAGGAGGTTTGAGCCAGAGACTGGTCCCTTTGCTCACCTCAGAGAAAAATACTGAGATAGAATTATATCTATCTATTCTCTTAAATATTAAAAAAATTCTAGAAGAAATAATTTTTAGTTTCACGCTAAACTCCTGATTGCTATTTCTTAATAAAAAAGGACAATTCCAAACTATATATCTATATCTATCTATCTGTCTGTCTATCTATCTATCTATCTATCTATCTATCTATCTATCTATCTATCTATCTATCTATCTATCTATCTATCCTCTCCCACTGGATTCCATTTCCACAGTGAACATATAGCAAATTAATTATTTTAGACAACCCAATAGCAAAATGGTCATCAGAGGAAATATACATACAAGAATATATATCAGATAATACATACTGACTCAATTCTCCCTCTGGGAGTGATATAACTCAGAAAGGGAAAGAGGGAGAGTGAGAGACAGACAGACAGACAGACAGAGACAAATAGAGAGGGAGAGAGAGAGAGAGACAGTTGGTCCCAGATCCCACTCAAGGACAATTTCCCAATATTTCTAGTATACCAGAGAGATGGATATGACAGGTTATCAGTTCCTCTCATGTCAATTTCTTCCCATGATCTTTCTCCCTCTTCCACGACATGGAGAGAGGTTGGAATTGTGTATCTTCTCTCTCCACATTTTAAGCCAGAAGATCTGGAATCTCTCCTATCCCCTTCTCTCAACAATTCTGCCAGCTCTGCAGTGAGTAATCAATTTATGCCAATGAGGAAAGAGTCCCATACAAGTGGCTCTTTAATCCAAGACTAACATATAAATTGCTAGTTATTATATTTAGTGTATCTTTTAACAATGTCTCCATGTCTATTCTCTGCAAAACTTTATACTATTTCTATATCTTATATGTGAACTCCATTAGTGGTATTGTTAATACATGAATACATATATATATATATATGAATATGTGTATGTGTGTGTGTATAAAGCATCAAATCATATTTCAAGCCAAGACAGAATTTATTAAGTACCTACTATGTATCAAGCACTATGCTAAGTTCTAGGGATACAAAAGAAAACAAAAAAAAATTTGCTGCTCCTCTCAAGGAACTCACAATCTAAATGGGGAAGACATGTCAAAATATAGTCCAATTCATTGGAGATCATCAAAGAGGAAAGGCATTAACACCAAGGGGAATTGAGAAGGGCTTCTTAGCAGCAGACAAGATCTTAGCTGGGACCTGAAGGAAAGCAGGCAAGCCAGTACTCAAAGCTGTGTGAGGAAAGTATTCCAGCCATGAAGAGAAAGTATTCCAGTCAGAGAAAGTGTCCAGAGCGAGCAAATGGAGTAGTGCCCTGTTAAAAAAAAATGGCAAAGAGGGCTGTGTTACTGAATCATAAATTATATAGAGAGGGTATAAGATATGAGAAGACTGGAAAGGCAGGAAAGGGATAGTTTAGGAAGGACCTTAAAAGCCAAACAAAGGAGAGAGGGAGAGAAGCATGGTCAGATCTATACTTTAAGGGAAAAAAATACATTTAGACAGTTAATGGAGATTGGATTGTACTACAGAGAGCCTTGAAGCAGGGAGACTAATTAGAAGCCTATTGCAGTGGTCTAGACTAGAAGTAATAAGGGCATGAACTAAGGTTGTAGAGGATCAAAGAGAACTTATAGGAGAGATATTATTAACATAGAAAAGAAAAATACAGAGATGCATTGGACATGTGGGGTGAGATAGAGTGAATCAAAAATAATACTGAGGATTCATGAATTTTCCCAACTTTAGGCCCTGTCATAGCCCTTGGAGTGAAAAAGATTGGATTTTTTTAAAAGCATATTTAGGTTGAGACTAAACATTTCCCAAACTAAACATCTGTTCTCACAAACCCTTTTTTGAACTTTTATGTCACTTCTCATGGCCCTATCATTGAAACAGGTACCTAGTTTCAAAACCTTGATGGATGTCATCTTTAACCCTTTCATCTCACTTATGCAGTATACATAGTCAATTACCACATTTTGGTGTTTCTACCTCTATGAATAAAAATAAATGATTCCTTATTTGTATGCACCTCCAACCATTTTAGTCCCCTACTCAATACAAATATTATTAGTAACAACTTGAAGACCACTAGGAGCAAATATAAACTGCTTTTTTTTTTAGCATATAAAGTCCTCCACAACTTGCCATCCACCTATGTTTACATATTTACTATACACCATTTCCCTTGGTTCAATTACAAATAAATTCTATAATAGAGATATTTGCCCTTTTTACTATTAATTAAAGACAATACTGCATTTTCTGTCTCTGTGCCTTTGAACTGAACATCTTCCTTCCCTGACTTCTGGAATGCCCTCTTTCTCTAGCTCCAACTCTTAGAATACCTAGTTTCTTTTAAGAATCAACTAAAATGGGAGAGGCCAGGTGGTGCAGTAAGAGCACTGGCCCCAGCATCGGGAGACCTGGGATCGGTTCCAGACTCAGATACTTAACACCCACACAAAATAACTGGCTGTGTAACCTTGAGCAAGTTACTTAACCCCAATTGCTTAAAAAAAGAAAAAGAATCAGCTAAAATGGCACAATCCTTCTATATAATGTCATTTTTAAATCCTGGTACCAACTGCTAGTACTACCACCATATCAATTTGTCCATATTTTATATGCATTTTTTATGTATCTATATGCTTAACAAGTTGTGTTTCTATATGAAATATAATTTCCTTGAAAGCAGGATGTGCTTCACTTTTATCTCAGGATCCCTTATTACCAAGCACAGTGCCTGGCACATATTAGGTACTTCTTAAATACTTGTTTGTTGATTTGTTGTTTGATTGAAAATTATAATTATTTTTTCACTCCTCCAGAAAGATGTGTCTTTCAGTCTCTGCATGAAATTGTGGCTTTGCAATGTACATACACACAGTGTCTATGTACATATCTCCCTGAATTAGTAGTAAAGCATGTTAGTATGCTTTTATCTTATGTTAGTATCTTTTTCTAGGTTCTCAACAGTAGAGTAAGTCGATCATCGAACTGTTTCTGTCTTCAGAAAAATGTGTCTGATTTCAGGTGTGTTGATTTCTTCAGGCTCACCCTTGTGATAAACAAAAACAATGAGAGACAAAGCTTCTTGGTAATCAATAATCAATTTATTAACTAGACTAGCCAGTAATCAATAAACTGATGGTCTGTAGTTTCTCCCAGGAACCAAAGATGCCAATATGCCAATAATGCCAATACTTTAAATCCCTTCTGAAAGGGAACTCCCCTGACAAGTAAAAATCAACCAATATTGGTGAACATTTATTGAGGAAGCAGACTAAAAGTCTTTAGTTTTTCGTGCTGAGAAGGTCTTGATCACTAAAGTCAGCAGCTTTAAGATATCTGGGCAAGTGAAATCATTTCCATATGGCCCTCTCTGACTAGTTTTCTTCTTCATAATCTGGGTTGTCCTAAACACTAAAGGACTTGGTCAAGGACAGGGGGTTCTTCCCCCAGGCAAAGGCTCACCCAGACTGGATTCTGTTTATAATATAAACAGACATTAGGTATCACAGTTGGATGGGGTCCCAGGCCAACTAAGGAGCATGTGCTTTAAGGGATTGAAGCTACCTCAATCAGTCATGCCCTTCAGACTGATTCCTGCAGGAGCTGACCTTATGAGAAACAGGAAGAAAATGATAGATCACAAATTAATAATTAGTTACTAATATAATAGTGTAATATTAATTTCTCTCACCCCTGTTGTGAGATTTACATGAATAGTCTTTCACTGCTCTCATGATTCATAGAAACATTAGTAATTCATTTGCTAGTATATTCAATTGCCTAAAAAGAACTTAAGTGGCATAGAATTTGTTTTATCTTTAGTAACTTAGAAATCCTGTCTTATTTTCTCAATGGCTATGTAAATATAGTCATCATTGAGTCATTTATGCCTATCAGACACATTGTGATTGGGCCATGGCTACATGATTTGCCTATAAATGACCAATAAATAAAAATTGCAATGAAAATTTTGATTTTTCATTTGGATACAGAAAGTATAGCATTCTTTCCATTGGAATCACAAAAACTGAAGCAACAGAGAATAGGTACAGTATGGGAATGAATACCAAGTAATCTTTAACACTAGAGAAGAATTAGTAGGTAGGGAATTTGGAAGGGAGGAAATAAGACAGTAGGATTGTGAAGAGATGAGATGAAAAGTAGATAGTATCTGACATCTGACTGGCAGTGAGAGAAGAAAAGAGAAAAAAAGAGAGAGGAGACAGAAGTAGGCACGAATTGGATCACTACATAAGAATTTCTCCCATCAGCAACTGAGGACAGCTGCTTTTTGCACTAAGATAAGGATATTCTATTCATAAATCAAAGTCGCTTGAGCAATTTGCCAGAATTCTGAGACACTGAGAGTCAGGAAAACCTTAGTTTAAATGTGGCCTCAGACATGTAATAGCTGTGTGACCCTGTGCAAGTCATTTAACTTCTCTTTGCCTCATTTCTTTTATCTGTATTATAAAAATACTAATAACACCTAACTTTCAGGTTGTTTTGATAATTAAATGAGGCAATAATTATTAAGAGCTACCAGAATGCCTGGCACATAGGAGGTGCTATATAAATGTTAGTCATCATCATCATCATTATTTTTATTATTATATATGGAAAATCACCCATTTCTCCAGGCTTCCTCGCTGCCCTCCATCATGCCAACATTTTAGATAAAGTAGCTAAAGTTTAGAGGTAAGTTAAATGGCCTTGCCATGGTTGCTAAAAAAATGGCAGTCAAAGGTGGCTAGGTAATGCAATGAATAGAGCACTGGCCTTGGAGTCAGGAGGACCTGGGTTCAAATCCAGTCTCGGACACTTAACACTTACTAGCCATGTGACCTTGGGTAAGTCACTTAACCCCAATTGCCCTGCCCTCCCCACTCCGAAAAAGCAAAAAAAAAAAAAAATGACAGTCAGAATGTCTCAGGTCTATCTGACTTGAAAATTTGATAAAAGGTGTTTTAAACAGAAAATTAAAGGAGAGAAACAAAATGTCCCATCTACATACACTAAGAAAGATATCACATGGAAGAACAGATATGAAGAATAAAGAAATGTTTATTGGCAGTAATTAATAGGTGGTTATATCCAAAACAGATGAATGAATAAGAAAGAAAATTTACTTATTAAGTACCTACACTGTGCTAAGCTCTGTGTTCAACTCAGAATTTTAAAAAATGAAAGTCCCTTATCTTAAGCAGATTATGTTGTAATGGGCGTGCAGCACACACATAGAGGAGAGGTGACAAGAAAAGAGAAATTTGATCTGAGGAATCACAGGGAAAATGCCAGCCATACCTGTTGACATGCCCATTCTGAAAGCAGCGGTACTACAGGTTTGATTAGTGTTCTCAAACCTTGAGGTAGAAAGAAAGTGGGGGAAGGAGAGAAGAGTACCCCTGTAACCGCCTAGGGGATGGAATCTGTGAATAGCTAAGTAAGGTAGGGAACGTAGTGTTGTGCATCGCCTTCTGAGACGGCCCACCACACGTCTGTGAGCATCCCTATGAATGAAAGTGACTGTCCCTACTGTTTCAAAGTCAGGTGTGCTATAGATCCTCCCCTTCTCCAAGATTCTCTGCTAAGAGATTTGGGGGAAGGACATTGGAGAGCGTTTGATTCTATAGTTGACTCTATTTGTGTCACCTCCATTTTAGGGATCCTTTAACACCCCAGTGCCACTTAACATTCCGATTAACTTTTTCTAAGAAATACTTACTTTAAGAACTTAACAGTATTATGGTTTCATGATGTGTTGTGGTGGAACCATCTCCAAGAATTCAATCAGACCACCTCTAATCTGAGTATAGGCATTTATTGAGATTGATGCCTCTCATGAAGCAGATTAAGTTCCAAGGGGAAACACCAACATCAGAGAAAACAAGATGTATTTTTATAGGGTAAAGATGCAATTACATAACAGAAATTATGAATATTAAAAAGGTAGGAGGAGTTTGTTAAGGTATTAGGTAATAGGGAGGGATCCCAGCCTCAGTGGAACTGTGAATTCAATTACCCACCATGCATACAGAAAAACCCACTGGACAGGTCCCAGGTGGGGTGGCTAGGTGATGCAGTGAATAGAGCACTGGCCCTGGAGTCAGAAGGACCTGAGTTCAAATCCAGACTCAGATACTTAACACTTACTAGCTGTGTGACTTTGGGCAAGTCACTTAACCCCAAATGCCCTGCCTTCCCCCCTCCAAAAAAGCAAAAAAAAAAAAAAGACATTGGGGGGAAGGGGTATATATTAATGATAGTGATATTATGATAAACTTGTCTGTGTTATATGTTCGCCTAAAGGACAGGTTTTGCTATTACTGAACAGGTGCCTACTTAGGGAAAGTAATTTCTATTGCTTTGGGGTCTATATCCTGCTTGGGCATCCTGGTACTGCTGCTTTCTGATTGACTGAATATTGTGGTCGTGTCTGAGACTAGATGGATGTGGTTGTGGTTGAGTGCATAGACATACCTGCTGTTTCTGTGGGAAATGTGAGGAATGGATCTGGGAGCAGCAGCTAGCTAGAGGCAGTGACTGGGATCCCATCACATGGACATGCCTGCTCTTCTGTGAGAATTATGCATTCATGGACACACTTGTTGTTCCAGTGAGCAGTGAGGCATATATGAAGAAGTTGGGATATTGAGTGGGAGGAATGCCTAGGTGGGGGAAGTGGGCCTGCTGTTCAGTGGGGCCTATAAGGAAGTTGGAATATTGAGGCTGGAGGCAGCTTTATTAGAATTCCATCAGCGAGAACAAACATACAAATTCTTACTACCAGCTGTGGGGAGAGGGGAAGGGATAATTCTTTCCAAACTCCCTCAGTCCCTAGGGAGTGGTGGAGGATTAGGTTTACAACTTTACTCAGCACTAATTCCACCTAGTTCCAAGTCTAAACCTCCCCCCTCGGGCTTTCATCTCCTGCAGCCCTGGAATCTCAGGGCTTTCCTGTTGAGCTCTCAACAACATCTGATCTAGAGTCCTGGTTCCAAGATCAATGTGGCTTGAGCTCTGAGGGTGGAAACTCCATTTTCTGCACCTAGAACTGAAAAAAACAGCTAAAATAAACAAAAACCCAATCACATTTCTCAAGGCCACAGGGCCTAAGGATAAGAAGTAAGGAGCCCTTCCTCCACTCACTTTAGTATAATAAAAACATGTTATAGGTGAACAAGACCTTCACTCCTGAATTTCAATGGAAAGAGAGTGAGACTTTTCTAGTCAATAGTTTTAAACACTCATCCAGTTCTGGTTATGCAGATGATGGAAAAGAGACGCCTTCCACCTGTGTGGTAGATAAATACAGAATGTCTTTTCTTAGAAGCAGGTCTACAGTATCTCCCATAAAGACACTTCTACCTTAAGTGATCTGGGATTGCACCAAGAGTCCCATTACAGTCCTGTCCAACTTGGCAGTAGATAGAGGCCAACATTAAAATAGGTTAAGTTTCTTCCAACCATAGATAGGTTAGACTAGAGACAGAAGAACGATGGTTGGTTGCCATGGTTCACATGATGTAGCAGCAAGCACCCCAGCGTTCCCCAGGGTGTCTGCCAACACAGGTTCTTGGATCTGCTTTGATAAAGGAAAGCAACTCAAAATGGGTTAACAAGCTTACTTTAATCAGTCAAATATGAATTGTTCACCTAGTTCAGGGGAAAAAGGTCAGCACCCCGAACTTCAGAATATACAAACAGAATTATCAAGACAGAAACAGATCAAGTAGACAGATTTCAAACTGTCCAACCATTACATCTATACCCAATCAACATCTGGGTTTCAACATCTGGGTTTTTCAAAGCCAGGGGGCTCTGGACAATGGCTTCCCAGAATCCATATCAAATCACAGAACACTTCTCAAAGTGAGCCCCAAAACAAAGCTACACATCAGGGCTTATATAGCCTTCTCCTGGCTCAGAGAATGTAACAACCTTTTGGACCCACTTGTCAATCAAAAAGTATCAACTGAAAAACAAGCCTCCCACCCCAGGCTCCAGGTGCACTTTAGCCTAGGGGCAGGGAAGATCTTTAAAATTTACATTCCTATTACACATGATAAACAGTAGAGGGCAAAATGGCAACCCTTCATTTTTCTCACCGCTGAAATCCTTTGACAGGCAATATGTCTACAAGCCTGCCTCATCATATGCACATGTTGCAATCTCCATTGAAATGCATGCTTTATAACAGCAGGGACTGATTTTGCTTCTCATTGGATGCCCAGATCTTAGCACAATGACTAGGGCAATAGTAAGGGCTTGATAAATCCTTGTTGATTGTGCTATCTCGGGCTGGCCAGATATAGTGAACTAGCCATGTCTCACGTAAGACATCTGGTCTCTATGGTAGGAGTTACAAAAGGAGAAGGATTAACTTTCCCAGTGAATGAGGATGTGGAATTTTTTAGGTCTAGTGTGCAAGTACTGTCCAGATGTAGAGAATCTAGGAAATAGCAACAAGAAGCAGATGACAAGATGACTTGAATGAGTGACTGCATGTATTATGAAGTTTAGTCTGGTCTGTCTGGGACAAGAGTCTTTAACTTTTTATGTGTTGTGGACACCTTTGGCAAAGTGATAAAGTATATCTACTCTGGGGCTGCTAGGTGGCGCAGTGGGTAGTGAGTAGAGTGCCCGCCCTGGAGTCAGGAGGACCTGAGTTTGGATTCTGGCCTCAGACACTTATAACACGCACGCACACACACACACACACACACACACACACACACACACACACACACACTAAAACCTAGCAGTGTGACCTTAGGTAAGTTACTTAACCCCAATTGCCCTCAAAAAAAAGCAAAAAAAAATGTAAAGTATATCGACTCCTTTCTTAGAATTAAAATTTTTAAGTGCATAGCTGTATAAAGGATAACAATTTTATTGAAATTCAATTATATACATACATACACACACACATAGATACATATATTTGTGTATGTATGTGCATCTATCTATCCATCCATCCATCTATCTATCTTTCTTTCTGCTCACTGATATCAGGCTAAGAACTGTTGTTCTATGGAGAGAGGTAGTAATAATACAAATCACCTCATACATCCATACACATATGCTAGTGGACTTCCAAAAAGAAAGGAGAACTAGAGTTAGCAATATAATTAGGCAAATTAGACAACATAGATATTACTGAGATTGTGTGAAATGTGTCTTATAACTGGAACATAGCAATGAAATATTGTAGCTTATTTAATAAAAAGCAATGGATTAGATAAAAGGGATAGTGGAGAAACATGTGACTAAAATAAATTCATGTGAGGAAATATATAAACCAGAGGAAGGTTGGTAGAAAGTGAATTGCTATTTAGATGAATATCAACAGAGAGAGAAACATAAGTAATCTTGTGGTAATAGTATTCTTCTCACTGCCAGGGCAGAAAGATGAAATGAACAAGTTCCAAATGGAAATCACAACTTGTCACAGAAATACTTTACCTATTCAGACTCTCTGTCTCTGTCTTCCTCTGTCTCTCGTCTCTGTCTATCTCCATCTCTCTCCATTGTTCTCTCTCTCTCTTTTTCTTCTCTCCCCAATTTTGAGCAGCTGATAAATTCTTTATTGTTTTTAGCACTTTCTGACTAGCTTCACACCAGAATATTTAACTCCAGGACCAGTTGATGGAGTCTTTAGTCCCTCCAAGGGACATTCCTCTTGGTTAAGCTTCCCTGATATTTATTTGCTAGTCTAATCCAAGTATACACACACACACACACACACACACACACACACATACACACACATACACACACACACGTAGGTATATATATACACACACATACATATGTACACACATATATACCTACACACATACATATATACACAAATATATTTATGTATACATGTATATATATGTGAATGTACACATGACATACATATACACATGCATAAATACATGTGTATATATGTATATGTGTAGATAGATAAATAGTAAAAGAGTGAGAAATCATCTAAAATACCTTACTCCACCCAGATCAGATCTATGCCCACAAGGTAAAAAAAATGGGTTGAAAAATCTGTGATCTCTCATTACAAGGTCATCTCAATGACTAACTGAATACATTTAATGAGGAACCAGTTAATTTGTGCCATATTTTTGAGATGCTCAAAATATGTTTTACATAAAAGTGTTTAATTAATTTATTTGTATCCATGAGTGAGATATTAGACAAAAGGAAATCAAGAAAAGAATTTAGCTCTTTTTTTAAGATGCAAACCAACCACATTTATACTTTTAATGTTCTGAAAGTAATTTTGTTTTAGAGTACCAGGACCTCTTTAAATTCGATGAAAGATTATTGAGGGTAACATTAACACCACAGCTTGCATTTAAAACGTTCCTGATTTCCTTGAATTCATAGAAATCTTAAATGTAGACTCTTTGAAGAGTATGCATTATAACCTGAGGGGCGAAATAAATGTTAAAAACCTCTATATCCCTATAGAATCAATCTATTAAGCCCAACACTGAGAAAAGGGAAAAAAATTATACAATATGAGAAAGACATAAAGGGCAGAGGTGAGCACATTCTTTACGATCAAATTTTATTAATAAGATGTGCAAGTAAATATTCACATAGGTAGGTAGTAGTACTAGCATAAATTCTCCATTGCCATACGATGTTGGTCCAAAATAAGAGCTAGGAGCTTGCCCTCTGGAGAGGGGTCATTTCCCCAGGGTATTCAAATTAGGGACATTGACAGTAATAGCTAACATTTACATGATGTCTTAAAGTTGGCAAAGCATTTTACACACCATCTATTTTTTAATCTTCATAAAAATGTGGATGCAAGTATTACAGTTATTCCCATCTTTTTAGATAAGGATACCGAGGTTCATGGTGGTGAAATGAGTTACCTAAGGTCACACAACTATTGAAATATTAGAAGTTAGATTCAAACATAGACCCTGTTGACTTCTAAATGCCATATATTGTTACCATTGTCTTTTCACCCAGAAAGGTGAGGGATCACTTTGTACTAAGGTGTGGAACTAAATTCTTTGGGAAAAGGAATCCTGTCAGCCTTTGGAACTCTATTATGCAGATGATGCCACGGTTTCTGAATGGATACTACTGTGTGTCAAAGTAAAAACAAAACAAACAGACAAATAAACAAAACAAAACAAAACAGAAACACTTGGAAGGCTCTTGACTAATACTGTCTTCCCAGCACAAAGGTCATAATTAAACATCCAACATTCTTTTGTTATTGCATACATTACAATCAAATATAGACATTCTCCTACTTTGTATATGAAATCTATTAAAACAATTGATAAAATTACTCTCAGTGGCTGGTGTATAGCATTAACTAGTAAATTTACCAAGGAAGTAAGTTTTTGTGTTTTTGAATGAAAGCTCCCTAAGGAAACAACTCTCCAATGTCCTTAAGGTTATCACAGCCTGTATTTTATGGGTCACTTACAGTCTTTCTTTGAACTCCAACTAGGCCAGCAGAAGCCTGGGGCTAACTTTAAAGTCAATGAAAGTTCAATGCTCAAGCTTAGCTGCCAAGAAAAGTAGTATAAGAAGCAAAGCTAACCTGGAGAATGTACGCTCTTCTGTTCAATGGTGAAATCACCAAAAGTGACAGGAGCCCAGCATTGTAACCCGACATAATCCGATTCAAAAGCTCATGCCAAGTTTGAGTGTTGTGGTGTAAGGCAGTTCAAATGAAGGCCATCAGAAATAAATAATAAATAGTATATTTGATGGGGAAGCAGTTTCATGCCTAGCTGAGCAAAAGGTACTCAGTCACTTTCTATCATTTCTGCATATAGCTGCACATCTGGCAGAATTAACAAAATACCAGAATGATCTAATTTACCAGGCATAATCTTGATCGTTACCAAACCAGTGACCACGATAATAATAATGCATATGACTCACCTCTAGGTGGAGTCAGAAATACTTGAGTTCAAATCCAGTCTTCAGACACTTAGTACATGGGTGATGCCTATTAAGCCACAGACTCTGCCATATTTTCCTCATCTATAAAATAAGGATAATAATTTTAAAGTATAATAATAAATTATATTAATAATATTACTAATAATAAACATCTAACTCCTAAGCCATTGTGAGGATGAAATGAGATAACATCATATAAATGTTAGCTGTTATTGTTTACTTGTGTAGGGCTTCTGGTTTGCACAGTACTTTTTTTTTTTTTTTTGCTTTTTGGAGGGGGAAACCAGGACAATTGGGGTTAAGTGACTTGCCCAAGGACACATGAGTAGTACATGTTAAACGTCTGAGGTCAGATTTGAACTCAGGTCCTCCTGACTGCAGGGCCGATGCTCTATTCATTGTGCCTCCCAGATGCCCTGTGAAGTACTTTTACTGGGAGTATATGATTTGATCCTCACAATAAACTCGAAACTGTGGATTTAGAGTCAGGAAACCTAGATTTGAATCTTGGCTTTGATATTGCTACTATTGTTGTCCAGTTATGTCTGACTCTTCCTGACTAAGTGCATCATAACATTCCACTGTTGTCCATGGGGTTTTCTTAGCAAAGATATTGGAGTAGTTTTCCATTTCCTTCTCCTGTGAATCAATGCAAACAGGGACTAAGTGACTTGCTTAGGGTTACACAACTAGGTGTCTGAGGCCAGATTCTGACTCAGTTCTTTCTGAGTCCAAGCCCAACACTCCAACCACTGCTGCCTCCAAGGCAAATAGAAGTCAAATGACTTGCCCAGGATTACAGAGATAATAAGTGACTGAGACCAAATTTGAACTCAGGTCTTCCTGAACCCGTGCACAATGATTTATCTACTGAACCATCATCTAGCTGCCTCTGATACAACTACAACCATCTTCAATTCATAGAGTATTTAAAAGTTTACAAATCACTTTGCGTATTTGCATTTATTTGACCCAAAAAAGTTCCTGGGAGGAAGAGAACAAGTAGGAAAAGGAAAGAATGAAAAAAAAGGAAAAGAAGGAAAAGGAGGAAGAAATGGAAGAAAGAAAAAGAAAGAAGGAGAAGGAGGAAGAGGAAGAAGAGGAGGAGGAGAAAGAGGAAGAGGAAAAGGAGGGAGGAGGAGAAGGAAGAAAGAAAGAAAAGGAAGAAGGAGGAGGTAGAGAGGAAGAGGAAAAGGAGGAAGAAGAAAATGAGGAGGAGGAAGAGGAAGAAGAAGAGGAAGAAAAGGAAGAAGATGAAGGTGAAGAAGATGAAGATGAAGAAGACAAAGAAGGAGGAGGAGGAGAAGGAAGAGAAGAGAGTAGTGATGGTGATGAATTTATTTTTCCTGCTTTGAAGATGAGGAAAGTGAAGCTCAAGGATTTTAACAATGGTCCAGGGTCACACAGCTAGTGTCACAGGCAGAATATGTGCTCATATGTTTTCTTGATCCCATGTTTCACATTATATCCAATATGCTTGTGATTTGATGTAATTTGATTAATTTTACCAGGCATTAGTTTACTGATCTGTAATATAAGATTTTCGGGCTGCATGATTTCTGAGGGCTTTTCCAGCTTTAAAGTTGAATATCCTATGATCCCAGAGAGTTAGGAAGGTGATATCATCATCTACATTTCTTTAAAAAAAATCAGTTCGTAAAACTGAAATTCGGAAGAATTAAGGAACTTGTCAAAAATCCTACAGGTAGTATGTCATAGCACTAAGATTAAACCATAGGTATACTGAGAGCTAGGTGGTACAGTGGCTAGAGTGTTGGGCCTGAAGTAAGGAAGACTCATCTTCCTGAATTCAAATCTGGCCTCAAAATTTTACTAGCTGTGTGACCCTTGGCAAGTCACTTCACCCAGTTTGCCTCAGGTTCCTCATGCTTAAAATGAGCTGGAGAAGGAAATGGTAAACCATTCCAATATCCTTGCCAAGAAAACCCCAAAAGGGGTCATGAAGAGTCAGACACAACTGAAAAATTACTGAACAACAAATACTGGTTCAAACTAGCTTGTTTTTCAGTGTGCTTTCGTGGAGAAGGGAGAAGAGAAATGTACATAGATCTCAGCTCTCCTCCTCCCCCAATCCCATCATATGATTCATTTTCCTAGTACATAAAAGAATGTCCCAGTTTCTGGGGCGCATGGACTCCTCTTTTTATTGGAATTCAAATTATCTTCAATGACAATATCTTTCAACTCTCTCCCACATACAAATAAAATCTAACAGTCCCTAAGGCATAGAAAGTTCATAGTATACCACTCTACATACATGGAAATAATAATATTGACCTGTTAACCATGCTTCTAGATTGAAATAGCAGACATTTTAATATACCATTTCTTAACTTTAATTACAGTAAATGTTCTGATACGTGTGACCTATCAATAACATGTGCAACTGTGTCTAATAGTGAAAACAGTTTCCAAAATAGGACCTTTCAGCAAACTTTGCTATTTTAGAAGATTGTAATTACAATTCCTGTTCAAATATGTTTATTCAAAAAGGAAAACAAAATGCTTGAACTTATAGCCCAATTTCATTAAGAGGTCAGGTTTCTGGGGAAATATATGATAGCAGTAGTGATGACTACAGAGTAATGAGTTCCTTGAAAATAATAGAGTAACTAGAAATATTAGCCAAAGTAAAGGTGTTGCTATAGACAGAAGCCTGGAAACACTAAAGATTCTTCTCCACCTTCTAGCCATCAACTACTGTATTGAAGCCAACAGGTTTCTGGCTTATATCCCAAATGAATATAAACAAAATTAAAGGAATTACAAAGCATCGGTTACTGCTCACTAAGACTCTTGCATGCAGTACTGGTCACATGAGAAAAGATATAATTGCTCCTGCTGGGATACAAAATGAATCCAACCAATATGTTCCTACATCTCAGAGATGTGAATTATGAAGAAAAATGAAGGAACTTAAGCTCATTCTCAGAGGGAAAAGACTGGTGGTAACTTAATTGAAGTTTTTAAAGTCAGCAGGGGATCAACAAAATAGTTCCAAGTGAATTCTTTGTATTTGTGAAAAAATGACAAATAATATGACATTTACCCAAGGATTAAAAAAAAAGAAGCTATAATATTCATATTTATCCCAGCATTGCATCAAAGTTCATTGGGCTAAAAATGTTCCATATGACTGCATGAAACAAAATATTATTTAAAATTAGTACCATGTGTAGAGACAATGAGACAGTATGGTACAATGGATAAAATAGTGGGATTGGAGTCAAGGAGAACTGACTTCAAATCCTAACTCTGACATTTATTAGATCTGTGACCACAGACAAGGAAATTGACTTTTTCTCTGTCTCAGAGAACTCCCTAACTCCTGTTTCTTCAGTCATAAATTGAGTAGAAGTTGTGTTCACACCAAGCACTCTCTTCACTGATTCTTTTTGTATTTCCTGTAAGACTTCTGCCTACTTCCCAGAGAATTTGAGTTGGCTTAGAAGATTGGACATAATGTGTCATAGAACAATTAGGAAGATGAAGGAAAAGGAGGAGAAATTTAGCTGGTGTCCATGTATAGCAGCAAGCACCCTAGCATACCCAGGTGGCTGCCAACACAGTTTCTTCGATCTGCTTTTTTAAAGGAAAGCAACTCAAAATGGGTTAAAAATCTTGCTTTAATCAAACATATGTCATTTTCCTAGTTCAGGGGGAAAAGGTCAGCACCCTGAACTTCAGAGAATACAAACAAGTTGCAAGCAGAAGTTATAAGCAGATCAGCAGACAGGCTTCCGGCTATCTGACCATTACATTCATACCTAGTCAATTACCAGAGAGGGAAGCACCAACATCTAGGTTTTCAAAGGCAGGGGTCTCAGTGGCTGCCCAGAGTCTCACTTGGCCAAATCACACAACTCTTCTCAAAGTGAGCCCCAAAGCAAAGCCTCATATCAGGGTATATATAGCCTTCTCCTGGCTCAGAGAATGTCACAACCCTCATGACCCACTGCCCAATCACAAAGCAACAGGGTGTGGGCATTTCTGAAAAACAACCTCCCACCACAGGCTCCATGTGAACACATTCAACTATTAGGGGGCAGAGTATATTTTCAAATCAAGGAAGGTTCTCAGAGTCACTTAAGCCTATCAGAGGGCCTAGAGGCAGGGAAGATCTTATATTCCCATTCCCATAACACCATGAAAGAGTAGAGAAACCTGTTTAGCCAGGGTATTCCACCATGCCCTTTTATAAAAAGCATGCATTATAAGACTTCCCTTGGTGATTTTGAAACCTTCTGGATGTCATTCCTTTGACAGAAGTGATTTTTTTTATTTTATTAATAACCAATTATTAGTATTGAGATCTCGGTTTTTTCTCTTTTAACTTTTTCATTCAGGCACTACCCCTTCTAGATTGGTCAGTCCCTGAAGGACAGGAGATTGGCCTAACCCCCAGGAACATTTTCCTCTCTCTTAAGGGAAGGGGACCCCACCCAACTGGGAGAGCTTATCTCTGATTAAAATGTAAAGAGAATCTCACCCAAGTGAATTCCACCCTCAAAAGTATTAGGCCCCTGCCCAGAAACCCACCAAGTTTCAATTAAAGTGTTGTGGGTGGAGATATCTAATTTTGTCCAGCTAGAGGCAGTTTAGTCTCATCATCAAGCAGTAGGAGGAGTTGAGCACTTTCAACCCAACTTCTCATTTGAAAGCTTGCTCCCCTCATTGATTATACACCAATCAGGGCTGTCTTCACCTGTCAGGGGCACCCACTTTTCCAAAGGCATTTAAGCATTGGATGATCTCCATGGTTTATCTTTGGTCATCAAGAGAGAACAATGACCACTGATTTATTGATTATTTACCAGTCTAATTAATAAATTGATTGTTAATTCCCCAGAAACTGTCTCTAAGGCTTTTCATTTGTCACACTTAATATGTATTCTATTCTGGTAGATAATTCTCTTTCAGATAAGCTTCTGCATCTTGCCACTCAATACTTTAGACTTCTCACCTGTAAAATGAAGAGGCCCTTACATTGAACAGTGAAAAAAGTGTTGGGCCTACAGTCAGAAAGACTTAAGTTCAATTTCAGCCTCACGTGGTTACTAGCTGGGTGTGATAGTAATGGAATATAAAGATTCCCCTGTATTAGCTTGGTTTTCAAATTGATTGTGTTAAAACCCAGAGCTTGTTAATCCCACCTGTGGGATTGACTTGTTGATGTGAAAAGAGAGTCCTGAACTGGGAGGAGCTGGTGACATAGATTTGGAGAGACAAGAGAGAGGTAGAAGAACTTTTTGAAAGCAGCACCCTCGTGGAGGCAGAGAGAGAGACTGAGAGGATTGCTGGGGGCCACTTTGAATTGCCCTGGACTTTTGAGACCTGCCCCCAGAGCTGCCAAGGACTGAGGAGACATGGCTGTTTTGCTGGTACTTTGTCTGTCTGTTTTGATGTTGTTTTGCCAGATTTGTCCACTGGTGAAAGACAGTCCTGTTGTTGGAGTCCTGGAACCTGGCTGTTGGCTAAGAGCTCCTGAGACTGTCCTGCAGACAGAGAGTGAATACTGTCCACTGGTGAAGGACAGTGCTGTTGTTGCAGGGGTCTGGGAACCTTTCTGTTGGTTCAGAAGCCCTGAAGAAGGATTTTCTTGTTGTATGTCTACAGAAATCCTGGGAGAGGGTTTTGCTAATGTTTTCAGGGGTCCTAGGACTGTTCTGCAGACAGAGGATGAATCAATGAAGAGACTGGCAATGTATCTTGTGGCCTTGCTAAGCCTTGTCTCCCCAGGAACTAAGATTGCTGAGAACTTGCCTCCCTTTGTGTATTAAGTGCTGTGCTTAAACTTGATGTAACTCTGGTGTAGATTCACTTGTGATCCAGGGGTGGGGAACTTTTGACCTTTTTGTGTTCTATGGTTGAACAAATGAATGTACTTTACTTATGTTTGGAAACTAATCTCCATTTGAGAAGAGGGGTTTTGTGATGGATTAAATGAAGGTACAGCCTAGGGGTGGAGTAGTATTTAGAACAGGGACTTTGTAATTGATTGAATGATTGGAAGGTCCTGGGGTGGGGTAGTACTTGGAGATTATTTAATCACACTTAGTAAATGCTCTATTTTGAATGATGTCATGTTTTGACCTTCTCTGTTCTTACTTTGTCACTGAATAAAATGGAGAGCACCTATGCTGGTATTTTGAACCTTGGGAAGTTGCCTTTCCTTGGCATTACATTACACTGGGTGACTCTGGGCAAATCATTTACCCTCTCTCTGCCTCAGTTTCCTCAACTGCAAAATGAAGGGGAAAAAAGCACCTACCTCCCAGGGTTATTATTATGATAAAATGATACAATTTTAGTGAAATACTTTGGAAGCATTTAAATGTCATACAAAATCTGTTATCATTTATTATTAGATAACCTCAGAAGTCCCATACAACTCACAATTCCCATCTAAAACTCTTTACCTTTTATCTCAATTAAATTATATGTAAGAGGGGAAAATAAAACAAAAAAGGAAATATCTGGGATCATATAGTATGCATTTCCTGACAAAATTTAATTAATAAATTCATTTGAAGAGGTAGAACTAAGCTCATGGAGGGATGTAATATATGCACATGTGTATGTGTCTGGATAAAGGATATTAGATAGTAAAGTAGAAAACTAGACTGTTGCTGTTCAGTGTTCCAGTTGTGTCTGACTCTTCATACCCCATGGACCATAGAATACCAGGCCCTTCTCTCCTCCATCATCTCCCTAAGTCTGTTGAAGTTCGTGTTTGTTGCTTCCATGACACTATCTGTCAATGTCATCCTCCTTTATCTTTTCCTTTAATCTTTTCTAACAGGAATTTTTCTAATGAGTCCTTCTATTTTTGCAAAAACAAGAAATTCTATTCCAATGCACAATTTTACATTACTTCACTTTAGAAACTAAATGGATAACCTTAAATCCTATTTCAGTAAGGGATTTTTCTGTAAAGAACTAAAATAATATTGTTAAGGTTCTTGGGTATTGGATAATAGTAATAGCTATCATTTACAAAGTACTTGAAGGTTTTCAAAATGTTTTTCTCACAACACTTCTGTGGGTTCAGTATTGGAAGCAGTGTGATTCTTGTTTTACAGACAAGAAAATTGAATCCCAGAGAGGTTAAGGGACATGCCCAGGGTCCCACAGTTCTGTAGGGATGAGAATTAGAATTCAAACCCAAATCTCCTGATTTTTAAGTCTAATATTCTGTAGTCTCGTGAGAGTCCCTAGAAGAATGGAAATGTAATTGCTACTTATATTGTGCCTTTCACAAAGTAGATTATTTTCAATAAGTTTTTAGTGCATATTGTACGTTCTGTTCCATAGTCTATATCTGTTTTAATGGTTAGTTCATGGCTTACTAGGAGGAGAACCACTGTGCTCCCATGTCATGGGCACACTCAAGGGCAATGAGGGAACAGGAGTATCTTTGCTTACATTAACAAAAGAATATATGTAAACTATAGTTCAGTAAAAGGAGTCACAGATCAAAATAACCATGAACTAAACAAAAATTTTAGTACTAAGAGAAGGAGGCAATAACTGTAAGAGACTGTATATGTGTGTGTGTGTGTGTGTGTGTGTGTGTGTGTGTGTGTACATGAGCCTCCATTGAGAACTACATTGCCCAAGAAGGCTGTGTGGTTTTTAAACGTGTTAGGAAAAATTCTATGAATAATGAAAGATGGATTTGGAGAAGGTGGAAGATTAGCTTGTAGGAAATGAGAAGAAAAAAATGTTAGTTTTATTGTGAACTCTGGTAATCATCTGGTTGTCATGCCAAAGGGAAGGCAATGACACCCTTTACAATGCTCCCTGGTTCCTGTGCTGAAAGAATACAACAGTGGCCTCTAAAATAACTAGCTGCAGCACCAAAGGAAATTCTCAACATTATGCTACCAAATGCCATGCTGAAACTGCCAACAATGACTTGACAGGTTCTGTTTTCACTGTTATAGGAAAATATTGTGATTAATATTAAACTATGTTTAATAGGGAGATGACACAGTTGCTCCAAATCACGAAATAATATGGGAAATGCTAATTAAAACCTCTCTGATGTTTCACCTCACATCCAACAAATTAGCAAAGATGATAGAAAATAAAAATAGTTGCTGTTGCAGAAAGACTGGTACACTAATACACTGTGGGTGAAACTGCATATTGGTGCAAATATTCTAAGAAACAATTTGGAAATAGAGACTAAAATGTCTAGATCCTTTCACCCAGCAATCCCACTGCTAGTCTTTACCCCTGGCTAAATCAAAAATAGAAAGGTTTAATATACACCAAACCATTTATAATAACACTTTTTTTGTAGTAGCAAAGACCAGCGGGGGGGAGGGGGAAGATGCCCCTCAATTAGGGAATGTCTAAATAAATTTTGTTGCATAAATACAATGCAATATTATGGTGCTATATGAAATTATGAAGAGAGATAATGTAGAGACATAGGAAAATTTACATGAACTAATCCAAAATAAAGTTAGTACAACTTAAAAAATAATTTACACAATTACTATGAAAATGTAAATGGAAAGAATAATAAAATTGATATTGAATGCTATTATTATTGATTAATGTTCAAATTTCACACTGAAGGAGAACTATAAGAATGCAGCTCCCTCCCTACTTTTCAGAGGAAATTCAACTCTGGATAGAAAGCACAAGGCATGGACTTGACTGATATTGATTAATACACCTATTCATGAACCACAAAGCACATATGATCCTACCACAGATCCATTCAGAGACACCTAAAAGAACACAGACATGTCTTATAAGTTCCTGATTGTTCTTCTTCACTCAGAAGCAGTCCAGGTCACACTTAATAAACACTGAAGAAACAGGAAAACTAAGACACCACAATCACCTATTTTCACATTTATTTTTAAACTCTTCTTATGCCAACTCTTCATTCCAGTTCAACTAGCAAGGATTATATACTCCATGTCCTACCTCTCTGCATTTATATAATTCATTTTCCAAAGTTGGAATTCTCTCCCTCTTTATCTTTGCTGTCTATAAGTCTCATCATCCTTCCTGACTTAGCTCAGCAGCCACCTCCTCCAAAAAGTCACCCCTGATCTTCTCAGTTAGTCATTTCTCCCTGCTCAAAAGATAATGAACTATATTTTTTTAGTGTATTGTGTCCTGTCAGTTAGATATAAGCTCTTTGATGGCAAGGAGGTTATTATTTTATTTGTATCCTTTTATTTCCAATACTTAGCACAGTGCCTTATACCAACTTTCACATTCCAATAGATCTGTGATGTAATTAATCTGGAAGATCCTTCTCATGATATGTAATGCAAACCATTCATATGTCTCTTTTCTGTGTCCTTTCAAAGGTAAACCATTGAAAGTTCTTGTAGGGTCGACTACATCGCACAGTGAATAGAGTACCAGCCCTGGTGTCAGGAAGACCTGAGTTCAAAGGCAGCTTCAATACCAAAACAAAAAAAAACAAAAAAACAAAAACTAGCCGTGTGACCTTGGGCAAGTCACTTAAATGCAATTGCCCTCCCCCCCCCAAAAGAAAGAAAGTACATGTAACAAGCAGAAAACCTTCCTTGCTTTTTATTTGTTAACATCATAAGTATACCAGTGTACCAATGGAACACTCTGGTCTTTACCCTCCCTAATAGCCAGTCCATCTTTTTCCTTTCTAAAACTTCTTTGATGGTATCTTTTACTTGTATTCTTCAGAGTTCTTTGTTATTTATATTTTGCTTCCTGATCACATCTACCATATATTTCTACATTGCTTTCTATGTGATATCAATTAAAAAAATATTTGGGGACTCATGAAGAATGTCTTGCTGACATTCAGCAACACAGATGGAATGCTATTAGTTTATTTGCAAAGCTTGAAAGTATTAAGTGAACCTTGCACTTAGTAGGTATGCAATTAATATTCATTCAATCAAATTCAATTTAATCCTGTTGCTATAAGCTGTCCAGAGTCTTTCCTGACAATCATTCACTCCTATAGTCTCCTCACACTGCAGGAACTATGAACCTCATAAAAGATGCAGAATTTTCCCTAGATGCCAATAAATGCCGGAAGTAGAATTTCAATCCTTCCTATTTGCAAGATCAATAATTTTGACACTATACCTAAATTAGCCACACGGAGGCTAAGAAATTAGTTGTTTATTAGATAAATGGGAAAAAAAGTCATCTAGAAAGAGAATATCTCTTTATTTTTCAAGAAATTTTTGTTATTATGGAACTCAAGCATTTGATAACTACTTCCACCATATGCCCTTGCAACTTATTCTAACACAAGTCATTCTGGGGACTCTTTTTTTTAAAACTAAACTTACACCCTTATTTAGCTTATTACATATTGTACAGCCAAACATGAGCAGCTCTCCAGAGGACTGCTACTGTGAATAGCTTTAAGATTGTGATCACATAGTATAGTGAAACTCTCTATTTATTGACCAATAAACTAAGGTAAAACATTCACAGAAACCAAAGTATAATATTCACAATGACATAATATAACAACTTGTCATTAAAGTGGCCACATAGTTTTAAACAAAAGATATCATTCACTAAGTCCTTAATTCATTGGTCCTTAAGAAGCAATCCTCCTTAAGAGGCACAAAGTAGAAAGGTCCCACCCCTAGGTCACATTGTCTTAATCTCTCAGTCAAAAAGTCTTCTTTCTTCTTGATTAGAAATTAGTTTCCAATCATCCTTAATTGAATCATCCTTAAGGGGTACAAGGTACAAGGACAAAGTTCTCCCAAACCTAAGCCACAGTAAATCATGATCTTCTCAGTCAGCACTAAGTACCCAAGGAGAGATCTTTTCATTTTGGCTCAAGGCTGGCTCCTGGATTCCATAGTTCCTCTCCCATGGGTCCAGTTCTTGCCTGAATCTACTAAACTGTCACCTGGTTTCAAAGGTAGGCAGTTCTCAGCTCCTTTTCCAGTTCCTTGTCCAGTTCCATATTGAAGTTCACAGTGTCCAGTTCACCTCAAATCCTTTGCAGTTTCTGTTTCTGGGAAGACAAAGCCAAAACACCATCCATTCATATTGCCAGCACCATCATCAATTCACTATCTGCCTATGAAATCAACACAGACCCACAAACAAGGTCTCAGAACTCAACCAAATCATCAGTATAGTCTCAGGGCCTCTGAAACCCTCCACCAGGACTTATTTAAACAGACAACAAGAAAATCCTCTTTCAGGGCTTCCAGTAAGGTCCCCAGGGCTTCTGTACAAAGTATAACAAACACAAATCAACACAGAACAGACAGAGTGCCAGACACACAAGTTCTCCCCTTTCAACTCTGCTCAGTTCCAGCTCTGCTCAGCTTTTTATATGGTTTTTAGCTCCTCCTTGTTCTGCCCATTTCTTATGTCCTTCCTGTTCCTATCTTTGGCAAGTCCCTTACACTGTGGGATTCACTTTGTTTCTTAACAAAGACTTTATATAAGCGGGGCAAGATTCAAAGACACTTGAACTGAAACAAGGTACTGAGTATTCATTTGCTTGCCATTAAACATATGTAGCTCTTGGGTCTGTCGGTCAACCAACATTCAACAAGTGTCTATGAAGTGCTTAACAATTTGCAAGGCACTGTGATAAATGTTAAGTATACTCCCCCCCCAAAAAAATAAAGGAAAAATAGGATCTTTGATTCATTGTGCATGAATATATATTTTTGTGTTCTGCTTGGAGAAGGGATTACACACACACACAAACACATGTTAGTGAGAACTAATGTTTGCTGGAGATATTTTAGAAAACTCATCACAAGATTCTCTTAGCATGAACATTCAAAATATCCTTTCTTGCCTGCTGATTCTGAAAAATCTGCACTCATCACACCGAACTTCTATGTTTGCTGGACCTTGGCTAAGCTGAGAGGTTATATCCCTAGGCTTTAGGTATTTCTCCTTCTTTGTTATGGATGTATTCTTTGGAAGCAGTTGTTTGCCTGAGTCAATGATAGATCACAGTTACTATTGGTTGGTAATGGTCCAAAACAATAGGCAATGGACAGTCACATCCTTTCTAGTTGTACCTCTGCAACTTCTTTTGCAGGTATTTTGGTAAGGGTCTACAAAAACAAAATAAAACCTGTATAGGTTCCAAGGGTTTCAAACTGTAATAATTTGACTGCCACAACCTCCTGTTTTTGAAGCTTGAAATACTCATTCTTGTTTTAGTCCTTGGTAAAAACAAGTTTCTTACATAAAATAAAAATCTAGGTTAGGGGCTCTGACAACCGTAACCCAGAATAAACTGTTTATAGAAGCTTATATTTCTGAGAAAACAATTGAAAGGCTTTCACTATAGGTTTTGTAATTCATTTTTATATGACCTTCCCATAACCTGTATTTATTTTTCCATGGTTGTTACCCAAGGGGTATCTGAAACAGAAGGGAAGGAAATAAGCGTTTGTATAGATCTACTATGTGCCAGGGACTATACTAAGCACTTTACCAATATTATATTATTTGATCTTCAAAATAACCCTGCAAGGTAGGTACTATTATTATCCCCATTTTACAGTTTAGGAAATTGAGGTAGAGACAAATTAAGTATTTACCCAGGGTCACACAATTGGTAAATTGTCTGAGGTTGGATTTGAATTGCTATCTTCCTGGCTCCAGGCCAGATGTCCTATCAAGTATCCCTTCTAATTGACAAAAGACTTATTTCTCTAATTTACAATGCAAATCATGATGCCTTAACCAGGTTAATATCTCCCCAGATGTGGAAGAAATGTACCTGCTCATGGTACAACAATTAAAGCTGCATAATGGTAAATGATGGGTAATTCATCCAGAATGTCAATGATAACATTCATTTAATTCTGGGTGGTACACTGTTCAACTCAAAAGGCAAAATCTGGTATTCACAGAACAGTGTAAAAATCTAGTCTGGAAAGTAATCTTCCATTCTTCCCTGGTCCTAATTCTCATAAGGTATTAAATCCATTTAAGAAAATAGGCCTTTCCTACTCTTCCCATGATTTCTGAAATAAACAGCAGTGATTCACTAATCCTGGATATACCACAGGGCTCTATCCTGGGACCTCTTCTCTTCTCCCTCTATACTACTTAACTTAGTAATCTTATCAGCTTTGATGGATTTAATTATCTTCTGTATGCAAATGATTTTCAAATCTACTTTTCTATCCCTAACCACTTACCTGAATTGGAGTTTGACATCTACAACCACCTATTGGATACCCTCAATTGTATTCTTGCAAACATCTCAAACTCAACACATCCAATACAGAACTCATTTCTCTGGCTAAACTTTCTCTTCCCCAAACCCCCCTATTACACTCAGTGGCATGGCCACTCTTCCTGTCCATCTGGCTTACTACCTAGACGTTATCAGCCTCCTCAGTATCTCTCATCCTGCTGCCCCTCCCTATTCAATCTGTTATGAAGGCTTATTGATTTTATCACTGCAACATCTGTTGAATAAACCCACTACTCTACTCTCTGATACTTCCCTGGTACAGGCCCTCATCACTTCACTCTAGCAGTACTACAGTAGCAAGTCAGCTTGCCACAAGTCTCTCCCAACTCCAGTTCATTCTCCAGTCCATTCAATTGACAAAGTGATTTTCCTAAAGCAGAGAACTAATCATATTACATCATATACTCAATAAACTCCAGTGTCTTCATATCATCTCCAGCATCAAATATAAAATCCTCTGGCATTCAAAGCCCTTTATAACCCTCTCCTCCCACATTTCTAGCCTTTTTACACATTATAGCTTCCTTTCCTAAGGTACTTTTCAATCCAGTGACCCCAGCCTTGCTGCTGTTACTGGAAAAATCACCCATCTTCCCACTCCAAGAATTTTCACTAAAAGTTTCTCCCCTCTATCCCTGCCTTTTGGCTTCCTTCAAGTCACTGCAAAAATCCTACCTCATGCAAAAAGCCTTTCCAAAACTTTAATTCTAGTGTCTTCCCTCTGTTGATTATTACCAATTTATCATATATATATATATATATATATATACCTTGTTTGTACATAGTTGTGATGAGAGTCATCATTAAATGATAAAGTATAGGGTTAGGGGTGCTTGATACCCCAAAAATCCACCACGCTGGGTCTTGCCAAATAAATTCGATTCAAGTCTTCTCTCAGTCAAAGAAAAAGTTTATTAAAAATTCACTATATTAGGTAGACTCTTAAGGAGCCGCCTTGGTATCTGTGATGCTTGCTTTGGGCAAGCAGGCCAAAATCATCTGACACAGAACTTGCTCTATGTCACTCTCAAACACATAGAGACAAGTTGGGGTCTTATATACAGAAAGGTTGTGGGAGGAATCTAGGAGTGCTCTAGAGGAGGAGTTTGGGGAGGGTCTTCAGGAGGAGTCAATGAGGTCAGACTCCAGTAAATGAGTGATTAAGGGATTAAGGGCAGGTGGAAAGTTGCTGGAGGCTACCTGGATAAGACAATGGTGGGCTAGGCCTGGTCAAGGGTGTAACAGATTTGGGCATAGACTTTTTTGGAGGATCAAGGGTGGGTACTGGCTGGATAATGGAGGGCCAAGCTAGTAACAAAGGTTTGGGCAGAGCCACAAGGAAAGGCTTATGGCCTCATGCAAATACCCTATGTGGAAAGACTCAAGGAGAGCTCAAGGAGGTTCCCAGAGCCCACACCTCATCATTACCCCTTCAAACAAATGGGACCCAAATTACTTTGGGGTAAAGGACAAAGGTCTGAGTTTTTGAAAGTGCATCCTACTGGCAAGGGACATAGAGCTGTCCCTGTATCTCTGGGTCCTGTTGAAGGGGGTATAGCAGCAAGCACCCCAAGCACGTCCTCAGGGTTTGCCACCCATACAGGTTCTTGGATCTGCTTTGTTAAAGGAAAGCAACTCAAAATGGGTTAACAAACTTACTTTAATCAGTCAGACATATATCGTTTACCTTGTTCAGGAGAAAAGGTCAGCACCCCGAACCTCAAAGTATACAGGCATAATTATCAAGACAGAAACATCAAGTAGACAGATTTCCAAACTGTCCAACCATTACATCCATACCCAGTCAACATCTGGGTTTCCACATCTGGGTTTTTCAAAGCCGGGGGACTCTCAACAACAGCTTCCCAGAATTCAGATCAAATCACAGAACACTTCTCAAAGTGAGTCCCAAAACAAAGCTACACATCGGGGCTTATATAGCCTTCTCCTGGCTCAGAGAATGTAACAACCTTATTGACCCACTGGCCAATCAAAAAGTATGTACTGAAAAACAAGCCTCCCTCCCCAGGCTTCAGGTGCACTTTAGCCTAGGGGCAGGGAAGATCTTCCAAATTTGCATTCCCATTACAGGGGGTCAGATTTCACATTCAAGGCATCAGACTCTGAAATGTGGATGATGCCAGGTTCAGTGGGCTGGAGAAGTTGGAATTGGTCAGAGATTTGCATAACCTTAGTGATCATCCAGAGATTGATGGCTTGAACCCTGGAGGAGACAAACCTGGCAAGGAGGTTAAGCAAACAAAGACCAAACAGGCACCAAAAAAATGGAGAAAGGAAAATTTCCCTGGTAGGAATTAAAGATGACTCTGGCAAGGCCAAAACGCTGTCAGATATCCCTTTCTGATGAGATATGAACTCTGGGACCCCCCTTGAGTCCTTGAGGTACAGGCTCTGGGAATCCCCCTTGAACTCTGATTAAATTGTCCCATTTGCTGAGGCATTTGCATGAGGCTATTAGCCTTACATTGTGGCTGGGCCCAAACCTCTGTTACTAGCCTAGCCCTCCATTGTCCATCTACTTCCCACCCTTGAGCCTATCAAAATAACAATCCACCCTTAAACTGGCCTAGTCCACCATTGTCTATAGTCTCCAGGTAGTCTCCAGCAACTTTCCACCCTCAATCACTCATTGATCTCATCTTAGTTCTCCTGAAGACCCTCCCCAAACTCCTCCTCTGCACCATCCCAAGATTCCTCCCACAACTTTCTGTATATAAGATCCCATCTTCCCTCCATGTTGGGTGAGAGCACCATGGAATGATCTAGCACAAACTTACTCTGTGTCTAATACAAGCAAACTTTTAAACTTTACTTTTCTTTGGCTGAGAGGATTTGAGTCAAATTCATTCAGGAGAACCTGGCATGTTGGTATTTTGGGGGTCTCCAGAACAACCCTAACCTTCTTTATGGGTAACCTCTTCATTTTTATGGTTCCCTGAGGGGGGTGGGACCATGCTGCAAGATGCAGGGTAGGAGATAGAGATGGCAGGAAATGAGGGGTCTTGGGCTAGAGGAAAAGGAAAGGGGAACCGAGGGGAGAAGGATTGGGGTACAGCAGAAGGGGCTGGGGAACTGCCTCAATGAGACAGGTGACTGGGATCTGAGCGGGAGTTGCTGGGGAGGAAGGGGCTGGGCCTGAAGCAATAGGAAAGGGGTCATTTAATTGGTCCCTGTTGCCCCTTTGTGGAGAGGCTCTAGCTTCAAGCATCTCACAATATTTCTTGAGAACCATGCTCTGAGGAAGTTCAAAGAAGGCCATTAAATAGGCAGCTTCTTTCCACCTTTCTTCTCTGTGACAATAAAATTTTAATCTTTTAAAGTCCCAAAAATAGTACATGATTCATGATCTTCTTGGTCTTCCAGGTGATACCCAGGCCAAACAGTGTTTCAAAAAAACACCAACTTTTCCTTTTTAAGGTCTCCGGAGAAACAAATTTTTTTTTCCAGTATTGTAAAAGACAACCTAAAGGCAAACTTTTGGGAGCTACAGGCATAGGTCCTGGAAGTCTCTTTCTCCATAAAGGAAGGTTTGAGAGTAAGCCTAGAAAAACAAACAAAAAAAAAACAAAAAAGTACCTGAAGTTTTCCCAGTTCCCTAGCACCAAGAGAATTTGAAAGAATCTGGCTTACACTTCTGGATGGGGTGTCTGTGCTTGTCCTCCATTCTTCAGAAGCCGTACATATGTCCATGTTCTCCAAAATAACCGAACAGGACTGAGAACCTGAGGTCAGGCTGAGCACAAAACAGCTCCTAACTGTCTGACCTTCTGTAAGGGTTATGGGATTTAAAGATCTTCCATGCCCCCTTGGACTTGCTGACGTAGCAGGAAGGGGCGGAGCTAGAGGAAGCGGAAGCCAAGCTAGCATTCCTTCGGTGGCTGGCGGTGGTGGTGACGGCGGCAGCAGCAGAGGCAGTGGCAGCGCGAAGCCCTTTTTGAGTTAGAACTGCTAAGGACTTTCTGCTAAGGACTCCTGCTGAGGACTGCCAGGGGCCGGAGCTGCTGGGAGTGCGCTTCCAGGACGCTGGGTGGTTGCTGTGCGTGGGGAGAGGAGGACCTTTGCCTGAGGTAGCCTGTTCTGTTTTAAAGGCTTGAAAATGTGGGTGCTTTCTACTTTATCTACCTGTGCCAATGTCATAACTACTCTGATGGCTTTCACTTTCTGGTTTTGGGACTCAGTCTTTTGGTATCTTAATAAATTTTCTAGTTTATTTCCTCATATGGCAAACATGACGTATTTTCTAATGGATAATTATATCAGCATATTTGTAATCTCTATAGGCATTGTGAATATGGCATTGCTGATACACCTTCCAGTCCCGGCTGGAGAAGAGCTTGATTACCAGTGTTTCTGGTATCAGGGAAGCATAAAAATGAAGAGGTTACCCATAAAGAGGGTTAGGGTGGCTCTGGAGACCCCAAAATACCAACACGCCAGGTCCTGTTGAATGTATTCGACTCAAGTCTTCTCTCGGCCAAAGAAAAGTAAAGTATATTAAAAGTTCTCTTTTATTAGACACGTAGGTAATTCTATGGGGCTCTCACACCACATAGAGGGAAGATAGGATCACATATACAGTGATTTGTTGTGGGAGGAATCTTGGGATGGTCCAGAAGAGGAGTTTGGGGAGGGTCTTCAGGAGAAGGCAGATGAGGTCAATGAGTGATTGAGGGTGGGAAGTTGCTGGAGGCTACCTGTAGCCTATAGACAGTGGTGAGCTAGGCCAGTTCAAGGGTGAATTGATACTTTGATAGGCTCAAAGGTGGGAGGTAGATGGACTATGGAGGGCTAGGCTAGTAACAGAGGTATGGGTCCAGCCACAATGTAAGGCTAATGGCCTCATGCAAATTCCTCATCAAATGGCATGAGATTTAATCAGAGTTCAAGGCAGGTTCCCAGAGCCTGAACCTCATCAGACTGAATAGTGCCCCTGACTTTGTTTCCCAGCCAAAAGCTCCCATTTTATTCCTGTCTGAGTTTGTTTTCTTTTGTTTGTTTTGTTTTGTTTTACTGATTTATTCTACCTATTGCCACTTTAATTTCACTAGGCCCAAAATTAATATCTTGGGTGAATGGAATTCTATCTGGCTCCTATTTGCTTCAGTTCTGGGCTTTAGGTATGAGTCTTCTGCTGACCTTCACACTTTTCCAGAAAAAAACAAATAAGCAAGCAAGCAAAAAGAAAATACCTTTTCTCTAATCTACACTAAATCAGATAAGTAGGTCTACAAGCTCTGCAAAATAGTAAGATGGCACAGTCTTTAAGATTATCTATTAACTTCTTTCCAACTCTTTTTAGGCTAATACAGTTTACAAATATTAAATTTCAACAATATATTCAATTATTTTATTAAACTTATGCATTATATCTGAAGTATTAATTGACCTTCTTAAAATCCACCTTAAAAACACCAGAAACTCAGCTTTGAAAAGCAGGTATTTCTCCAGCACTGAATTTCTCTCCTCTATTAATAGAAACATTAATTCAAATATATCCTCCTCTGAGACTCAGACTAGCCCTGTTTTGTGCTAATGCCAATGGTTACTTATAAGGCTCAATTACAATGTACAAGACTAGGTCTTGAAGATTATTTTACACTATGAAAAGTAAATGTTTCTATTGCAGTTTGTGGTGCTGTGAACCCCAAAACATAAGGGAAGGAGGGTATGCCTCAAAAGAATTTCACTACTCAAGTCTTCTTTCAGTTAGAATAATGAGGTTTTATTTTAACACTAGTTAAGTGGGCAAGAGTCTTAGTAAATCTTCTGTATTGTATCACCAATAGGACTGGGTTGAGTTCCTAGAGAATCTGCCTATTAGATAAGGATGCGACTGTTACATATATACCAAAAAGACTGAGAAAATCTGGACAGGATTAAGGAGTGGTAAATACCTTTAGGTGATTAGGGAGCCACAGAGAAGGAAATTTGGATGGGATTAAGGAGTAGCAAGGGTGGTCCAGGTACAGGCAATAAAAGGAGTTAAGTGCTTAGGACTGGGTCTAGGGGAACAGTGAAAGGACAGTTAAAAGGATTATTGAGTATCTAAGTAGAGTGGGATGGGCCAAATGGCTCAGGTAAAACACCTTTGGCTGAGCTACTGAAATATGTGAGAAAGTTCAGGGACTTTTAGTGGTCCCGGTCCCAATGATGTGCTCTTTTCCTTTTAGGGGTTCAGATCCCATAACCTCATCATTTCCACCTTCTAATTCATAAAGAAAAAAAAAAGATTAAGGAAATAGAATGATAAAGGCCGGGTCTTTGAATGCTAAACTCAATATTCTATTCACTATACCATGGCTTGATAAATTAATATATCTGTTATCTCATTGATGAGTGTACTCCTTTATCATTATAGACCACATTCTTTAGTGTCTCAGAGAATAAAACAAACAAAAAATAATAGATAACCTAAGTAAAAAGGTCTCAGTATGAAAAATAAACCGATATAGGGAAAATACAAAAATAAAATCAAATTAGCACCTAGGACTTGGTGGATTTATAAATAAATTAAATAAAACATGTTAAGATAAATTAATTACAATTCTACATAAGCTATTTTCAAAAATACAAAAAGTCAATCCTCTACTGAACTATTTTTAATAGACAAATAGTAATCTTGGCTAGAACATCAGAACCACCCAAATCAGGACCACCAGATTAATTGGCCTCCTGGGAAAGATCAAACCACCCTTAGTTTTACAAAATCAGGTAAGGACTAAAGAATTGTCTTGGCAGGATGCAGTGGGGGAGGAGGGTGAAGCATCCAGTTTAAACAGATCCCTAGTTTACAATCAAAATAGGACTGCCAGATTAAACTGGTTAGCAAGCAAATGCTCCCTGGGGCTAGGAGGATGAGCTATGTTAACAATCACTTTCCACCAGGACTTTAAATCAGTTCAGACTAGGATATTTTTGAGTGAGGTAAATTCAGGAAGGAATAACAATTCAAAAAATCGCATAAATAAAAATTACATCATAAAATTAATTCAGTAGAACTCAGAGGTAATGTCAATTTGTATCTCACAGAGTTATACAAGGATTGTAGGACTGGTTCAATTACACACACACACACACACACACAAATATATGTATGCATTATTGTCCATATCATTAACAAGAACAACAAAAATCCTGTGATTATGTCAATAAATTTTGAAAAAGTTTTTGATGAAATTCAAAAACCATTCCTTTTAAGAACACTAGAAAGCATCTTACCCTACAGGAAAATAGGGGGAAAGAGGATAAAAGGGGGAATGATAGAAGGGAGGGCAGATTGGGGGAAAGGGTAGTTAGAAGCAAACACTTTTGAAAGGGATAGGGTAGGGGCAGCTAGATGGTGCAGTGAATAGAGCACCAGCCCTGGAGTCAGGAGGACCTGAGTTCAAATAGGACCTCAGACACTTAACACAAAACTAGCCATGTGAACATGAGCAAGTCACTTAACCCCAATTGCCCTGCCTTCCCCATTCCAAAAAGCAAAAATTAAAAAAAAAATAAAAATAGAGAAAAAAAAGAATGGAGAATATAGAATAAGTGGTAGGCAGGATATGATGGATGGGAATATAATTAGTCTTTCACAATATAACTACTATGGAAATGTTTTGTGTAACTACACATGTACAACATATATAGAATTGCTTAAAGGGAAAAAAAAAATCTAGAATTCAAAGTTTTAAAAACAAATGTTTGTGATTGGAGTGGGAGCTCACCCCAAGTTTGTGCTTCTACTTTGCCTTCTTGGGTCCACCTCAGCTCATGGGTTTGTTGAACCAATATAATAAAGATGGTAATTCTAACTAAATTAATTTGCTTCTTTAGTGCCATTTCAATCAAACTACCAAAGAATTATTTTATAGAAATAGATAAAAAATAATAAATTCATCTGGAAAAACAAATTGTCAAGAATACCAGAGGAATTAATGGGAAAAAAAAAACATAAAGGAAGGAAGCTTAGCAGGTCCAAATTTAAAACCATATTACAAAGTGGTAATCATCACAGTAAATTGGTACTGGTTTAGAAAGCTGCAGATCAGGGAATAGATTAAGCACACAAAACACAATAGTGAAGGACCATAGTAATCTAGAGTTTGATAAACCCAAAGATCTAAGCTTTTGAAGCAAGAACTCACTGTAAAGTGATTTGACAGATAATAGGAATAAGCCAACTTCTCATACTATATACCAAAATAACATCAAAATATGTAAGTTATTTAGACCCAAATGGTGAAATCTTAAGTGAACCAGGGGCACAAGAGGGGAAAAAAGACTGTTAGATCTATGGATAAGAGAAGAGTTTATTACCAAAATAGAGATAGAGAGGATCACAAGAAGGAAAATTTATAATTTTGATTAAAAGAAATTTAAAAGTTTTTTGCACAAACAAAACCAATTCATCCAAAATTAGAAGAAACAGTAAAGTGGGGAAAATTTTTTCAAAGCAAGTTTCTTTGATAAATGTCTCCTTTTTCCTCAATATATAGAGATTGAGCCAAATTTATAAAAAAAAAATAAAAGCCATTCTCAAAATTGATAAATGGGCAGAGTATATGAACAGGTAGTTTTCAGAAGAAGAAAAAAAAATTATCAATAGTCACATTTTAAAAAATGCTCTAAATCACTATCAGAGAATTCACATTAAAACAACTCTGAGGCACCACCTCACATTTATCCAATTGGCTAACATGACAAATAAAAGAAAATGATAAATGCTGGAGGGAATGTGGAAAAATCAGTGCATTGAAGCATTGTTGATGGAGTTGTGAACTGGTCCAACCATTCTGGAAAACAATTTGCAACTACTGTTAAAGGTTTGTAAAACCGAACACCTTTTGATCCAGCAATAATACTGCTAGATCTCTATCTCAAAAAGATCAAGGAGAAGAGAAAAGGACCTGTATCATTTATGGTGTCAAAGAAACAACAATTGAGTGTATGCCTATCCATTGGGGAATTGATGAACACATGGTGGTATAAGATTGTGATGGAATACTATTTTGCTAGAAGACATTATTTGCTGAATGGTTTCAGAAAAATTAGAAAGATTTACATGAGGTAATAACAAAGCAGAACAAGAACATCATACTGCAAAATTGTAACAATGATCAACTATGAAAGTCATAGCTATTGTGATCAAGATAATGATTCAAAATAGTTCCAAAGGACAAATGATGAAAAATGCTATCCACTTTCAGAGACACAATTGATGAACTTTAAATGCAAATTGAAACATACTTCTTTTTCTGTTTTTATCTAATAATATGACTATATGGAAATATATTTTTATGACTTCACATTAATAATTGATATCATACTACTTGCCTTCCCAATGAGTGGAGGAGAGGTAGGAAGGGAAAAACAATTTAGAAATATTTTTAAATGGATTCTAAAAATTAATAAATAAATAAGTTTTAAAACAGACAGCAAATTCCCTTAGTGCTATTAACATCCCCATTTTATAGATAAAAAAAATGTAGGTAATCAGGAAGTAGGTGATAAGGTCATTATAATACAGCTAAAAAATGTCTGTAAGCTTTGAACTCAGGTTCTTCCTGATTTGAAGTTCTGTGCTCTCTATCCACTTTGCAACCTAGATGCATTTGTGTGTGTGTGTATGTGTGTCTGTGTGTGTACCAGCAAAACAACCATGTCTCCTCAGTCCTTGGCAGCTCAGGGGGCAGGTCTCAAAAGTCCAGGGCAATTCAAAGTGGCCACCAGCAATTCTCTTAGTCTCTCTCTCCACGAGGTGCTGCTTCCAAAAAGATCTTCCGCCTCTCTCTTGTCTCTCCAAATTACGTCACCAGGTCCTCCCAGTTCAGGACTTTCTTTTCACATCAAAAAGTCCATCCCATAGGTGGGATTAACAAGCTCTGGGTTTTAACACAATCAATTTGAAAACCAAGCCAATACAGGGGGAATCTTTAAATGCCATTACTATCACACATATCTGCCTTATAGTTTGTAAGGCATGTTTTTAATTTTGTAATGGAAAGGAATTCAGTTAGTACTGATTACTTCATTTACTTTTAGTTTGATTATAGGATTAAGCTCCCTTCTTATGAAAAGCTAGCCCTAACAGCTAAACTGAACTAACAAAGATATTCCCCTGAAGTCTAGGTTATTATAGATTTAGTGAATAGATAGATTGATAAGACTTTATCTTTTAGTAAAAGATAATTTATAGTAAGACATATACCTTTGTAGAAATAAAATAATGAGACGATTTTAAGTGTCCTTTGAGAAGTTAAGTTCCCCTTTCTAGCAGATGGAGAGAGGTTGACTAAAGGCTAAGTTCTCCTTTCTGGAAGCTAGAGAAAGAGTAGTTGGTTGAAGGTTAAATTCCTCTTTCCAGCCTTAGTGGATAAGCTCTTTTTTTTTTTCTTGAGCAAAAGGTTAAGTGTTAGTTGAATAATGGAATCATAGCATCTGAAAGATGGGTGGGGAGTGACTGCTAACTACAAACCATAAGTTCCACTTTAAAATGAGCTTTCTGGTTACAAAGGAATCACCTGTAAGGCAAAGACTTCTGGAGTAATCTTACTAAGACAGCTAGATGTTGCCAACAGTTAAAAAAAAAAAAGCCTGGGACCAGTTAGTTAGATGATCTGTCTTTTCCAGTTGAATTATATTCAATTATTATTTTTATCAATTATTTTTATATTCCTCTTCTCTATTATAAAAATAAGCTCTGTGAACCAATTTTTTTTTGTCATTAATTGCTGAGGAATTAGCTGACCCAATTTAATGATAACTTGCTAGCCTGTTGAACAATTTTCACTCAAAAATAATGTCTTAAAATTTTTCTTATTTGAGATAATTAATTTTAAGAGTAGGCACAATGCCTAGAACACCATTCATATAGGAATAATTATTTGTATATTAGAATAAAATACTAGCTCTAGCAATGAAATGAGAAAAATAAATTAAGGGAATAAATATTGTAAAATAAGAAAAAAATCTCCGGTGTTGGATGATGCTATGCTTTACTTAGAAAAATCTATAGAAATATCAAAAATAATTGTGGTTATAACTTAACCAGTGTAGCAGGCTAAAAAAAAAATAGTCCTCCAAATAATATTTGTAATTGACGATAAGCCAGAAAAAATATATAAATATTTTAAAATAAATGTAAAATGCATTGCATATTCATTTTAATCTATTAAATCATTGAATTTATATAAATATTATTTTTTCACAGAAATAAAGAAATAGCTAAATAACTGAAAACACACTTGATGTTCATGGTTGAACCATTCTAATATAACAAAAATTATGATTACAGACAAATTAATCTACAGATTGAATATTTTTTTTTAATCAATCAGGCTTAAGTAACTTGCTCAAGGTTACAAGGCCAGTTATTTCTGGGTGTGGTGCTGAGTATCTGAGCCTGGGATTCGATCTCCAGGTCATTCCGACACTGGAGCCAGTGCTCTTACTCGCTGAGCCACCTGGCCTCCCCAAGATTGAATCTTATACTGATGATTCCCAAAGAAATGCAGTGTAGATTTAAAATAATAATGATTTGTATTGAGGGGGCATAGGCAAATATATTAAGGAGAAAAAGAGAGAAAGACATAAAGATACAGAGATAGACAAAGAAACAAATGAAGACAGTGTGACAGAAAGACAGAGAGACAGAGACGGAGAGAAAGAGAAAAGAATTAAAGGCCATATCATATCTCTTGCCACTGTTAGTGGAGAACTCACTTATAACCAGCTAAGAAATAGAGCAAATGACTATACAAAAACAAATGTAAAAACTGCCTTCATTCTAAAATTACCTCCAATTTATTCCATATTCATCTATGTACATAGTTGTTTGCCTGTTGTCTTCCTTATTGAAAGGTGAGGTTCTTCAGGACAGGTATGCTTTTTTCAAGTTTTATTGTTTTGTGTTCACATGGTATAGCATAATGCCTGATAAAAAGTAAACATTTGTGATTGTTCTCCTTGATGCTGCTGAGACTCTGATTGGAGGCAAAACATCTTTTCTAACCACTGTTATCTAGCCAGATTTGCCAATCTCTGAGTTTGAGTAACTCCCAATAAAGAGCGGCTGAATATCTGAAGAAAAAAAAAAGAAATGCAAACTACCAATAACCACCTGAAAAGTATTAAAAATTACAAATAATCAGAAAAATGTAAATTAATATGGAATGATTGCCTCCCTTGACTTGAATATTCTCTTAATGTAGTCTAGTGTCATAGTGTGACAAGGACATTGCTGACCCCTCTCAGAGACTATACAAGACTATACAAGACCCCTTCAAATCTTTAGGGCATCCTGAGTTTTTGGAGGTGTATCTTTTCTCTATTTTTGGCTCAAACCCTCACCAGATGCATTGCCCTGTATTGGGAAGCTATGACTAGTACTCAAATTCCATTTAACCACTTAATACCAGATAATTTTTTTAAAGTGACATTTACTTCACAAATATAAGAACAAACATGTAAATATTCCTACTACACCTCAAGGTCAATATCCCCTTTACACCATCTTGGTCTGAATAGGGAGCTGGGAGGAAATTAGGTTTGTAAATTTAAATTTTGTAAATTTAGCTCAGTTCATATATAGCACTGGTCACACCAACTTCATGCCCAACTTCATAGCACAACTACCAGATGAAGACTTTTTTTCTGCTGGTAACTTTGAGAGCTTTAAAGATCCCAAAGATCATTCTAGAAAATCATTCCTTGCTCCTGGGGGCATGAGTTAGACTGGTTATAAAACTTGACCTGGATTATGACTCTCTGATTCCTGTTTCTTGGTCTTTCAAAGTTGGTGACTCTACCTCCTGCACTTAGAATTCAAAGAGAAAAGAAAAAGACCAAGGAATTCTCAATTCTTGGGGAGGAGGAGGTCCACATATGACCCCAAGGGTGAAGTTTCTGCAGTTCTTCCCTGTACAGCATAGTCTTTCATCAATTGTCTCCACAACACCAGATTGCAGCTGAAGACAATGTAGCATATAATGGAAAAGAGGAAGTACACTGACACTTTTCTGACTATGTCCAAAGCCATTCAGAGAACCTCCTCTTCACCGGCCAAATGTAACTGCAACATGCTCATTTAATACATCTCAAAAACATAAGTTTTTGGGATGCATGGCCCCAGACTCTTCATGTAGGAAGATTACATTCCAAGTAATCTGAGCAAAAGCCAGACCCCCACCTCGTTATAGCTTTAGGCAGCCATATCACAATGTTGACTTACATTGTATTTATAGTTCACTAAATGCCCAAGAACTTAGAATGTCAATTCAAAAGATGGAAGGAACCACTATTACAAATTGTTATGTATGCATGCTCTTTCATTACATGTACTTTTAAATTTGATTTGTTTAAACCCAACTTCATGATTTTAAAATTATCCTAATTAAATTTCAGCTACTAGGATTCTATTCAATGAAACAACCTATCAACATCTTTTTGAAACCCCTCTGTCATCCAATGAATTAATTACCTTTGTGTTAATTTTGAGTCTTTATTTCAAGGAATCAATTGACAAAAAGGAGGAAAATATCTTTATAGACATATGAATAGCAATGCAATTTATAATAGCAAAAGTTTAGAAACAAATTTTGCATACAGTGACTGGGAAATAGCAAAATATATTGTAAACTAAGAATCTAATTGGGACATTGTAATCGCATAAGGAATGATGTATTTGCTGAATTCAAAGAAATATGGGAAGATTTATATGGAATAAAATGTTGTATAGAAAATAGAAAAAAATATGCAAAGACCACAACTAATAAAATAACTTTAAAATATCAACAAAACCTAGGTAAAAAAATAATGGAAACTGTCATTACTAAATTATTGAAGTTAAAGTACAAAACCATCCTTTATGTTAAACAAATGGTAAACTACTCATGTCTAAGGATGCATGTACTATCAATCTCAATCATTTAATGTTGCTTTGTTTTCCTGTTTTCAGGGACTCCACATTGTAATGAGAAGAATGTAAATATTATTATACAGAGTTTGTTGTGATAAGACTAAATTAATCAACTACCAAAAACCAAAATAGAACAAAACACTACTTCCTGTATAGTTGGATTATAGTTTTATACTCTGGACATAACAAATTGAAAAAGGTGGAAAACACCTTTCTTCTTAATTCTAGAGGTCTCTGTTTTATATCTTGCTAACAGGGGAGGAGGAAAGTTGCTAGCATTATTTTAGATTTAGTTCAGGCTCATGAAAGTAGCAAGCATGTAGAAAATAAATCACAATCTTCTCTCCCACTAGTTTAATACATCTCATAACTTTATGAACTAGAAAACATCCTCACAATGACAAGTTTTAGGACGAGTAACCCACATCTAAAATTTAATCCATATGTAAAGTGAGGGATTGGGGAATCAATCAGATGAACTTTCTACATAAGGGATTTTTATTGGATGACAGATAGTTTAGGAATTTTTCTTCTTACTGTTTTTTTTTTTATTTTTGGAGAGTGATTCTCTTTATCTCACATAGTCTAAAAGTGCAATGACAATTTACAGTCTCAAAACCCACTGTAGATCAACAGAAAAACTCTTATCTACTCCATTCATTTAGGACCTGGCTCTTGCCTATTCACCCCTCTTAAGGCAGCATGGCACTCCCTGACTCATGGAGACTCAGTATATTGGTGCCAGACTTAGTTTGAACCACTTAGGCTTACACCTAGTATAGCTTAGAATTGTCAAAGTCAATGAATCCATGAACTCCAACTTCCCCAACTGTAAAAATAACAGATGTGTGGCACCATGGTTGGGTAGGAAGTTTTCATAAAGGTAAGAGTACCTGCCTAACACTTTATCCCAAGATTTTATTCCTTTGGTCTTTAATTTCTAATGTAAAATATATTTAACAAAATTATCCTGTTACTTTGGGTCATTTTTCCTTTTCACCTCAGCATAAGCCAAAAGGAACTATGCTCACAATATAGGCTATAAAATATGATTTAAAGAGATACATTCTTAAAACCTTTACACAATCTCACTCCACTTAGGTAAAAAGTCAGCTGTCTCCATTCTTCTAAGAACTAACCATCCCCATTAAAAGGTCACTCCCAAACTTTACTTCCTGCTCCCTGTCTTTGGCACCTACATTAAGAGAATTTCTTCCTGGGACTTGCAGTCAACATCTCAGTAAGGAGAGGAAGAAATTTTCTCACCAGTATTCCTTGGAACTTTTGTGTGGCCCTGTAGCTTCTGCATTCATGATGTAAATGCATGCTGCTTCTTCGGCAAAATTTTCTATACACACAGTCACAGTTTTACCTTAGCCAGTAATTTCTAGACTTCTGAACCAGAACTAGGGATATCTGGCAAAGAAACACATAGAAGGTACTGGGGTATGGGATGAGAGGGAAGTTCTCCTTCCAGGTCGAATTTTCTCACTGGTATAACTCCCTGGATCTTATCAGGCAGAATTTTTTCAAACCCTATTCAGCACAATTAACAGTCATATCTCATTAAAGTACCAGGTTCTTTCTAATCCTCTTATATCTTGTCACCAGAATGTATAGGTCTCGGCAGAAACTAGGACTTTTGAAAAAAGACACCATTCTGCATAATTAAGGTCTACATTGATATTAATGCTACTTCCTAAAAATATATAAAACTGATTCAACCAAATTGGCTGAATAGACTTTAAATGAATGAGATTAGTGTATATGTACCATGGCATACAAATAAAAGTACTGAGATTCTCTGTGATGACTAACTTTGAAATTTAGGCCTCTTCTCAGCAATGCAAAGGTATAAGGCAATTCCAAAAGGTTCTTGCTGGTAAAAGCTATCCACATCCAGAGATAGAATTACAGAGTCTGAATTCAGATTGAAGCTAACTTTTGCTCTCTCTCTCTTTTGCTTTGTTTTGTTTTGTTTCTTCTTCCATGTTGTTCATTCCATTGGTTACAATTTTTATCTTTACAACTTGACTAATGTTTAATGTGAAGATATTTTCAGAACCTATATCAGATTGCATACCACCATGTATGGGAAAGTGGGAAGGAGACAGAGGGAGAGAAAATTTGGAACTCAAAAACTTGTAGAACTGAATGTTGTAAACTAAAAGTAAATAAATTAAAAAAAAAAAAGAAAGCATTGAGAAAAAAAATGTGCTAGGGTAGAATGAATACCAGTAGAAGAATTAAAAAGGACCATATTCTCATTTTGGCAATTTCTATTCACTAGCCTTATGACCTTGAACAAAACATTTAACCTGTTCAGGTCTATGTATTAAGCTTCAAACATATAAAGTGAGAAGGTTAATAAGATGTATTGGACAAAAGGCTTATTATGGCTATGCATTTGAAAATGTATATTTTTAATATAAATTAATTTATAAGTTAAAATATCTTTAAAATTATAAATCACTGTTAAAAATGTAAAGCAATTATAACTCTTTTGAAGAGATTGTTCAGATTTTAATGGAATTAACATTCATTTTAGTATTGATTCATATGAAACATTTGAGAGATTATGATAATTATAAGATAAGTAAGATAAGTTGCATCTGATTTATATCTGCTAAATTGGCTATTATGGAAATTTAGGTGGTCATCTCTATTGTCCTAAAGCCAATATGAGGACCTTTCAATTCTTTTATTATTTTCTTTATGTTACTTTGAATCAATAAAAATAATATGGACATATGTATATGTATGAATACTATATGTGTATGTATATAAATCTGTATGCACATGTAGGATTATATGTATACATACATACACACATATTATTCTGTTTTGATCTTTCATTGTTTTTTGGATTTTCTTTTTTGTGTTGAGCATTTTTTATTGAATATTTCTATTCTGAAAATTTCTTTTTCAGGGGTATTTTATTTTTCCAAAACACCTTACAAAGTAGAGAGAGAAAAGGTAAAATTATGTGCTTGATTGTGATGTCTCACATAGCTTTACCTCCATAAGACCATGTAAATTATATTTCTACATATTAATGTCTGTGGAATATCACAGAAGAAAGTATAAGTTTCCCCAAATCATCTTTTTCTCTGTTAGTCTGACTCATATGAAGACTATATATAGAAACAGATATATAGCAATTGTTGCTACTGTTTAGAGAAAGTCTTCCTTTAATAAAGTTTCAGATATGGTTACTCAGCCATACATATGACCATACTTAATGACCATGCATAACTCCCCTGCTTAGTAACCTATAGTAGCTACCTCTTGCTGCTAGGTTTTTAAATTTTAATAAGTCAACAATTGTATGCTCTTATTGATGTGTTTTACAATGCACAACACTGCAATATATCTATCTTTCATCTTCTGTGTACCTTGTCACTGTCTTCACATAAATATAAGATAGGATGTCAAGCTCAGATTTTGGGAGCCCTTTCTCTGTACATGGTGGAAATAACAATGGAGCACATGGACTCTCTCTCTATTTTACCTCATTCTTACTTTCTGAAAACCCAACTTTGTTCTTTAGGCACACACTTCCCTGATATACTTATTAAATAATTTTACTACACTGTTCTTCATTTGTGACATATTGTAATGTAATGCCAAGGAAAGGCAATTTCCCAAGGTTCAGAACACCAGAACAGGTGCTCTCCATTTTATTCAGTGACCAACCAAGAACAGAGAAGATCAAAACATGACATCATTCAAAATACAGCATTTACTAAGTGTGATTAAATAATCTCCAAGTACTACCCCACCCCAGGACCTTCCAATCATTCAATCAATTACAAAGTCTCTGTTCTAAATACTTCTCCACCCCTAGGCTATACCTTAATTAAGTCCACCACAAAGCCCCTCTTCTCAAATGGAGATTAGTTTCCAAACATAAGGTCAAAAGTTCCCCACCCCTGGATCACAATTGAATCTACCCCAGAGTTACATCAAGTTTAAACACAGCACTTAATACCCAAATGGAGGTCTTTTCTTCATCTTGACAGGAGGCAAGTTCTCAGCAATCTTAGTTCCTGGGGAGACAAGGCTTAGCAAGGCCATAAGATACATTGCCAATCCCTTCATGAATTTATCCTCTGTCTGTAGAACAGTCCTAGAACCCCTGAACACATTAGCAAAGCCCTCTCCCAGGATTTCTGTAAACATACAACAAGAAAATCCTTCTTCAGGGCTTCTGAACCAACAGAAAGGCTCCCAGACCCTTGCAACAACAGCACTGTCCTTCACCAGTGGACAGTATTCACTCTGTCTGCAGGACAGTCTCCAGACCCCTGCAACAACAGCACTGTCCTTTACCAGTGGACAGTATTCATTCTGTCTGCAGGACAGTCTCCAGACCCCTGCAACAACAGCACTGTCCTTCACCAGTGGACAGTATTCACTCTCTGTCTGCAGGACAGTCTCAGGGCTTCTTAGTGAACAGCCAGGTTCCAGGACTTCTTCAACAAAAGGACTGTCTTTCACCAGTGGACAAATCTGGCCAAATAACATCAAAACAGACAGACAAAGTACCAGCAAAACAGCCATGTCTCCTCAGTCCTTGGCAGCTCAGGGGGCAGGTCTCAAAGTCCAGGGCAATTCAAAGCGGCCACCAGCAATTCTCTTAGTCTCTCTCTCTCTCCACGAGGTGCTGCTTCCAAAAAGATCTTTCGCCTCTCTCTTGTCTCTCCAAATCTACGTCACCAGGTCCTCCCAGTTCAGGACTTTCTTTTCACATCAAAAAGTCCATCCCATAGGTGGGATTAACAAGCTCTGGGTTTTAACACAATCAATTTGAAAACCAAGCCAATACAGGGGAATCTTTAATTGCCATTACTATCACACATATTTATGGACAGCTCACAACCACAATGTGCTCTCAGTTTTACTTGATCAAAGTACAATATCAATGTGCCTTAATATCAGAGAGTGGCTCAGGCTCCATAAAGGCATTATGCAAAACTCAAAAATAATCAACCTTCTTCCTTTTCTTTTTCTATCCTGATCCCATCTCCATGTTTGTTTTCACTGTCTGCATAATACACACACACACACACAGATGTGTATATATATATATATATATATATATATATATATATATATATATATATGTGTGTGTGTGTGTATATGTATGAATGGATGAATTTTATATGTTGTATGTCCAATAGTGTTTCATATTCTAAATTGGGCATTCAGTTAAAACACAATTATTAAGCACCTACTATGTGCCAAGGATTGTACTAAATGCTGGGGATATGAGAAAGGAAAAAAGGTAGTCATCTTCTTGCCCTTGTCCATGTGACAATTTAATCTGAATTCTTTTGAATGATGGACTACAGTTAGCAAATATCTATCCCTACCTATGGAAATTCTGCACTGGGAATAGCATGTTAAAATTTTGGCCTCATTAATTTGAAATTTCATGTTAAACTTTAAGAATAACAGAGATGATTGGTTATTATAATATGATGCCCAATAGATATCACTATACTTAGCAATTTGAAAGTACAATCAGTATTTCTTTAAATTTCACTGATTTCTTATGTGTGTGTATGTGTGTGTGTGTTTTCTTATCAACAGACTTAATCAAAGGTAACTTGAAACACATAGCTTGGAAAGATAAAAGTGTTCATTACATCTGACCTTTGTGTAATTTCATATCACCATCACGATTTCTCCCAAGAGCTCTAACTATTTAATTAGTAGTAAAAAGAGATAAAGGGCAATCAGTTTCCTGCCAATAACCTGAGGTCAAACTTTAAGGCAAATTAGACAAGGATCATCAATTAAAACTTGGAAACTACTAAGACATCCAAAGTGGGAAAATAGATAACAAATGTATCCTTAGAAATAGACATGCTATGAAAAATGCCGACCTTTTTTTCAAAGTACTGAGATTGTGTGCTGTTTGGAAGCATTAATGGAAATAGTAGGTCAGCTTCCTAAGAATATTGCCTATAGCCCTCAAGACACTGATTGTTAGCTTTAAGAATCAAGCTATGATTTTATATAGATCCAATAAAACATTTTTTCTCCTTAAAACCTTTAAACTAGAAATCCTCATTGAAGTCCTTCTTCAGTGTTTCACCATGTATTGAAAATGATACAGGTTTCTTAAGGCCATGGCAAAACAGAGCGTGCTCTGGAGGGTCCTATCAAGTTGAAAAATTCCACATATAGACACAGAAATAAAATCTATTATCTGTTGTTTCTGAATCATTCTAGAAAAATTCAGAGAGGCTTATCCCTGGAAATTTGGCCACTGTACTGGGTTATATTGTTAGATTTAAATTGAAATCCAGAGTAATTCCCAGAGATAAACTATTAAATGTGTAAATTAGGAAAGTATAAATCTCCATCCATGTAGAGAGAACCCATATCAGCAAAATTGTAGGTCTTTTCAATTATTACAGTATTATATATTAAATAATATAGCATAGAGCCCATAAGGACACTGTACTTCACTGGTGATACAAAATGATCATGTATGGGCCAATAGTGAACAATATAAAAGAATATATAATTAACTCTCTAGATAGATGCTCTGTTTTCTAGTATAGACTATGGTATGGCATATTGCTATGGCAGTTGAGAAAAAGTCACTATGTAGTGCTAGAGCACTCATAAAAGCTTCATGAAGGGCTTGAGCTAGACCTTTAAAAAACACATGGGATAATTAAAGAGGACAGAAGTCATTGTATGTGAGTGAAACAACATGACCAGACACATGGAATTATGAATAAATGTGTTAAATAGCAGGTTACAAGTAGAGAATGTGAGGATTAGTCATCAAATTCATTTAATGACCTATAAGGCATCTGGATAGAGTACCACTGTGTGAATAGAGTAAGGCCTGGAAATAGGAAGACTCATCATCATGAAGTCAGATCTGGCCTCAGACACTTATTAGCTGTGTGACCCTGGGCAAGTTGGTTAACCACGTTTGTTTCAGTTTCATCATCTATAAAATGACCTGGGAATAGCAAACCACTCCAATAACTTTGCCAAAAAAATCCCAAATGGGGTCATGAAGAGTTAAGCATGAATAAAAATGACTGAACACAATAACAACAACAAGGCACTGACATGATCTTGAGGGAAATGAATAATTGAGATGTTTCAAAAAGGAGTGGTAAAAGGAAGAATCTAAAGGAAGAACAAGATAAAGGAGAAAATGATGTTTTCATATATGCAATTTTTTCTTTAGAAAATATTTTATTGGGGCAGCCAGGTGGCTCAGCGAGTAAGAGCACTGGCTCCAGTGTTGGGATGACCTGGAGATCTAATCCTGGGCTCAGACACTCAGCACCATACCCAAAAATAACTGGCCGTGTAACCTTGAGCAAGTTACTTAACCCCGATTGCTTTAAAAAAAAAAAAAATTTATATATATATATATATATATATATATATATATATATATTATTGCTGTCTTTTATTTTTACATTTCCTGGAGTTCCCTATATAACTTTCTCCTCCTTCCAGAGAGTTATCCTTTTTAACAAATATATATGTGTCTGTGTACATATATAAAAATAAAAGAATAGGGCATGACTGACTCAACAAGTTGTGGTTTTGATAATATATATTTTGCTGTAAGAAATTATGAAGGGGGGGGGCGGCTGAGGTGGCGCAGTGAATGGAGCACCGGCCCTTGAGTCAGGAGAAGCTAGGTTCTAATCCGACCTCAGACACTTAACACTTACCAGCTGTGTGACCTTGGGCAAGTCACTTAACCTCAATTGCCTTACCCTCACCCCTCCAGGGAAAGCAAAAAAAAAAAAAAAGAAATTATGAAGGGGGGTGCTTTCAGAAAAGGAAGACATATGAATTGACACAAAGCAAAGTGAACAGAAACAGTACATTGTACACAATAGTAACAGTATTGTAACTATAATCAAGTAAAGACTTAGCTACTTTGATCAATACAATGATTCGTGACAATTCCAAAAGATTTCTGATGAAAAATGCTACCTACCTCCTGGGAGAGAACTAACTCAATACAGATTGAATCTTTTTTTTTTTTTCACTTTCTTAACATTTCTTGCTTCTTTTTATACCGTGGCTAATACGGAAAATATACTTTACATGATATAATGGATATTATATTGCTTTCTCAATTGGTGGAGGAGAGGATAATGGGAAGAAGAAAATTTGGAAATCAAAACTAAAAATATGAATGTTAAGAATGAATACATTTAAAGTAAAAATAATATTACAAGAAAAAGAGAAATGAAGGAAACATTAGTAAAAACTGACCCCTTCAAAAAAGTCTGACATTAAATGCAATGTTTTATACCCAGGAAAACTAACTGCTGCAGAAGAGGTTGACTGTGCACAGTAGCATTCTATAAACTCATGTACTGTAATTTGTTTAGCCATTCCTTTATTGATAAGAATCTACTTCGTTTTCATTAATTTGTTACTTCAAATAATAGTCCTGCAATATTTTTCAAAGTAAGAAAATAAAATCATCCTTGCTTGATAAACCCCAAAAATTTATATGATATCCTGGAGAGAAAGAGTGGGATTTGGAACCTGAGGACATGCGTTCAAATCCTAGCCATGTCACTTTATAACTCTGTGACCTGGGATAAATCATTCAATCTCTTAATTTCCAAACCTATAAATTGAAGAATTTGAATACAATGATCTCTAATTTCCTTTCTGAAACAAAATTTATAAATCTTTGAAATATATTTTTAATGCTGAAAAAACAGGACAGAAAAAGTCACAGATAAGCAGGACAGTTTTGAAAGTTTGCCTGCTTACATGCTTTGAAAATTTACATGAGAGCTTAGATGTCAAATTCATTATTTACTTAAAAAAAGAAATGGAGGTTTATATGTAATATAAATTCTTAATTTCATGTACTGTCCTCTTTTTCTAATATACCAGTATGGAAGCAAGGAAGGAAAGAAGGAAGGAAGGAAGGAAGGAAGGAAGGAAGGAAGGAAGGAAGGAAGGAAGGAAGGAAGGAAGGAAGGAAGGAAGGAAGGAAAGAAGGAAAGAAGGAATAAAAGATAGAGACATATAGGTAGATGGTTAACCCTCATCCTTAGTACTGTTACATAGCTAGGCTAGTTTCTACAATTACAGACAATTACTATTCTACTACTAGAATTGTAATTAAAGTTTTTTTCTGTTTAGTAGGACTTGTCAGAGCTTAATCTTCACTGGTGCTAGAGACAGAAAGGAAATAAAATCCAAAGAGACTTAAAGGGGAGAACTTTTTGACAAAAAAGCAAATTGAAAGCAGAGACAAGCAGGGAGCCTCTCTGTCCCTGTCAGTGAAATGCAAAACAGTATCCAAGTAATTGGGCCTGTGGAGATGAGTAGCTGCGTCAAATTGAAAATCACCTCAATTTAGATCAAGGCACAGACAAAGCAGACACAAAATTATTTACACAGTTTCAGAATTTGAAGGAATCTCAGGGACCAACCTATATACTTGAAATGGATTCCAATACAACACATTGGACAAATAGTTATCCTCCAATTAGGGAATAACCATTTCTACTCCATGGGCAGCCCAACCTACTTTTGGATACTGCTTATTGTTAGGAAGTTTTCTTTATATCAAGATTGAATTCCCATCTTTTAAACACCCAAGCAATCCTTTTATATTTCTTCTCCAGGACCAATAATAAATTTTGAATCCTCTTCCACATGACAATGTTTCAGATACTTTAATACAATGGACTTGGCACCTTGGGTTCTCTTTCTCTAGTTTAAATATTCCTAAATTCACCTGAACCTAATATAGCATGAGCTCAGTGTCCTTTTCCATCCTGGTTGGGCTCCTCTGTATAGCCCCCTGTTTATTAATGACCTTCTTCACCAAGAACTGAATATAGAAATATAGATGCAGTCTGATTAGAGCAGACAATCACTCCACTATTACTGAAAACCGCATTTTTCTAAAATAGTGAGGTGGCATCATGGATAAAGCACCTGACTCTTGAGTCAGGAAGATCTGATTTCAAATAAAGCCTGAAATACTTACTAACTCTGTGACCCTGGGCAAGTCACTTAACCTCTGTTTCTTCAATTTCCTCTACTATGAAATGAGGGCAATAATAGGACCTACCTTCCAGGGTGGTTGTGAAGATCAAATGAAATAGTTGTTGTGGTTGTTGTTTATCCTTAATTCTCAGAGGACCAATGACATCATGAGAGTGATGTCTTGACCTACTTGCAAATTATATTTAAGTGATGCAAGCTGTGCAGTCATCAGCTTCACTCTCTCCTACAGTCATTGAAATCCAATGGCAAGACAAAAGTCAAGAGAACTGGAAATGGCCCAGGAAAGTGGATGACCTTGGTCTTTCTTAATTTTGGCTTTCATTAAATGGCTAATAATGGAGATATTTGTAAAGCACTTAGCTCAGCAGCTGCTTAAGAAATTCTTGTTTCTTTCCCTAATGCAGGTCAAGATTTTATTAGCTTTTTCCATTGCTAGTCAATCATTCAAAGAATCAATCAATAAATCAACACTTTGCTGAGTGCTTATAATAGGCCAAGCATTGACGATTGCTTATTTTTACTAAGGCTCCAAATATAAGTAAAATGGAAGAAAGTCCTTGTTCACAAGAAGTTCACATTCTAAATGCAGGAAGACAATACATAAAAGGGAACTGAGAAGATCAGAGGGTAAACGAGATATGGTATCAGATGGGGCATGGTGTCAAAGTCTAACAAATCAAAAACACAGCAGAGAGAAGAATACAGCATAACTAATTTGGGATCATTCATAAAATATATTTCCACAGAAGGAAATCACCAAAGGGTAAAGTAGGGTAACATGGCAGAGGCATGTGCAGGGTAAAAGAGTCTAAGGAACATAGGGAAGTTCCATGCTGGGTCATAGTGGTGAATTTGAAAAGAAAAAAAAAAAGAGAATAAATGCAGAGCCAAAATTAAAGTGTAATCTAGAGAGAAAAATAAATAATAAAATGCATTTAAGGAAAAGTTAGTTTAAAATTTCAAATGTGATAAATCCATAATATAGGTAGTATGGCACATTGTTCCTTTTTGACAATAGGTAAAATCATACAGATAGATGGTTGAGTATTAATGATAAATTCTTTCTTAAGGGTTGAAAAGAGATTTCTTTTTCTTTTTTTTAAGCAATTAGGGTTAAGTAACTTGCTCAAGGTTATATGGCCAGTTATTTTGTGTGGGTGCCAAGTATCTGAGGCCGGAACCAATCCCGGGTCTCCCCACACCAGTGCCGGCGCTCTTACTTACTGCACCACCTGGCCACCCCTTGGAAAAGAGATTTCAAGAACTTAAACAAGTAAGTAGTGGTAAGTTGTAAGGACATTTAGGTCATTGGTTTTCTTTTTTTTTTCCTAGCATCAGTTCAAGCTTATCTGTTGTCATCAGCTTAGAGTGACAGGATGATTTTGATGGTATTAACTTTTGCCTTATTGCTATCAGATCCTTGGTGTACCATTTTGCTAAAGTTTAACACTTATTACCTGCCCAAGTCACCAAAGCAGATTAAATGATATTGGAGTCAAGTTCCTCCATGTGCAAATGAAAATAACAAGAGTGATAATTTCCCATCTAGAGTCCTTTATAGTTACTAAGTATTTTATATGCATCACCTTATTTTAACTAAAAACAAGAGTCATGTTGTCCAACAACAACAAAATGCCCAGAGCAAGAAGATTCAAGGAACATAGTTCATATTTCCATTCAGAGTCATGAGGGGGTGGGGGAGGAGGTGGTAACACTTATATTGAGTGCCTGTGAGCCAAAACAAAGCAGTCTCACACTCATGCTATGAGTGACCACCATCTCCTTCCTTCAGGAATATAAGAAAAACATCAGGATCTTTTCCTGATGTTGGAATTTGAGGGGAGAAAGGCAAGGTTGGGAATAAGCATTTATATTGTGCCTTCCCATGTGACAAGTATAGAGCTATATCCTTAACAAATATCTCATATGTTCTTTATAGCAGCCCTGTGAGCGTGTGATGTTATTATTTCCATTTTACAGAGGAGGAACAAAGATTTTAAGTGACTTGCCCAGAGTCATACTGCTTTTAAGTGTGTGAAGGGATGGGACGAGAGGGGGGTAGTTTTCGTTGGTGTTGAAGACCTCAGAGAAAGTTTCATGAAAGAAGTTGTGCTGAAGTGGCCTTCTCTCACTCTACAATCCATTCATATTGACCTCTTTACTGTTCCTCACAAATGACCATCTATCTCCCATCTCTGTACCTTTGCTCTAGCTATCTCCAGGTCTAGAAAGCATTTCTTCACCTCTATGAGGGGAACATTATTCCCCTTCACAAGCTCTATGTTCTAGTCAAATTGGATTACTCCCTCCTTTTCTTGCCCTGCCCTCTCATCTCTGAACCTTTGTTCATGATATGTCCCATTTTGTCATTTCTCCTAGGCCACTTAGGAACAACTTTTCCATGAAACTTTCCCTGATTCCCATCACCATCCTCTACACTATCCCCATTAACCTTTGTAAGTAATCTTTTCCTCCCCCAATTTCTCTTAGAACTTTTACTTCACTATTGCATATTATTTCTATTCTGACATGAAACTGGGCATGTTTCATTGTATTGTCGTATGTATGTAAGGACATATATTTTATTCTTGCCATTTAATTATAAGCTATTGGAGACCAAGGATTCTGTTTCATTTAATCTTTGTAGTCCCATTGACTACAGAGGAGATGTTTAGTAGCTGTTGAATTTAATAATTCAATTGAATTGAAGTCAATTAAATAAAGTGACATCTCAATATTATTTTTATGATGTTCGTGGAATAAATTTTGTTGAACTAGATGTCATACATGAGACCTTCCCCATGTAACATCAGATTTAAGAAAATGATTGAGAAAATATTAATAATGGAGATTATTAAACATTTACCAGAACCCCCTGGATATGATACCTGAATTGGGTGAATGAATGAATAAAATTATTTATTAGATGTTCACTAGATACTAAACATTATACTATGCACTGGAGATACAAATTTAAAAAAGGGACTGTCTCTACATTCGAAAAGTTTTCATTCTAGAAAAAAAAAGAACAAAGTAAAAAGTGCATTGCAGAGAACCAAAGAAAATTTACAAAGAAGCAAAGAAAAGATGGATGGCTCATGTGTAATATTTATTATATAGGCTTTCTTGAAATTGAAATTTATTGTATAATTTGGATCCTCTCATGTTCTGCTGTGTACAGGGCACTGCTTTTTTCCCCCTTACTTTGTATTTAAGTTTGTGATATGTTTCTTTTCTTTTCTTTTTGTGTATTTAAGTTTAAAATAACATTTTTTTCTTTAAAAAAAAGTTTACGTTATAATAAAGAGAGATACCACCTAGAGAATAGTGCTGTCTGGAAAGAGAGTTTTATCCTGGGGTGTTCAATAGGAAAAGCAAGGTTTTTTGTTTTCTTTTTTTCCCCACAAAGCAGGTTAATTGGAATATCCCTTCTTGAAGCAATATCTAAACACTGAGTTCTCACCAATCTAAATAGCATGGCCCCTTAAAGAGAGTTAGATATGTGGGTGGAACAGTGTAATTGGGGCATAGATAGGGCATCATAGCAGAGAGATGACAGTTAAGCATGGCAAGGTGGCTAGGGTCAGCAACACTTGGTGAGCTCTCACCAGTAAGTAGAACAATTTGAAATCCAGGTCAAATCAGATGCCACACTGACTGTGGGCTAGTGAGGTCCCAGTGGCTGGGATATAATTCATGAGGAAGGAAAGCTACTAATAGCTGAACTTTAAATTTAGAGATATGCAAACTCTATTTATCCTCAACATATCTTTTTACTCCCCCAGAAACAAAACAGAGAGTATTGCTTAAACATGCATGCACACATATATAATAGAAACACACACATAGAGAACAAAGATAAAGACACATGAATTCAAGCAGTAACATTTTGAAAAGCAACCTGAGGTTTTTTTTTTTTAAGCTATCTTATGTTGCATTAAAATGTCATTGCAGGAAAGGTCATAAATGCAAGTTAAGTAGTTATCATTTTCACTTTACAATAGTCAAAATATTCCATTTCATCCCTATCACCTTCTTCATTTCCCATTTCTTGAAAATACATAATATACAAAACAGCCATTTTATGTAAACCAGTAAAATATTCAAGTCTAGGAAAAACATCTATGCTATAAACTGATGGCAAAATATTCCTATTTTAACAATATTTACATTGAGAACAGAATATTTTCTCTACCTTCAGTTTTCACATATGCATGTCTCTGGTATAAGAAAATGTTATTTATTTAGTTATTTAATTACTGTGTTGTGTTTTTTTGTGAAGTCCTCTTTAAAATTGCTTAACCAAGTATATAAAATTAATTGTGATAAGCAAACTATATCCTGATTTTGAATTTATCATTTTATATGCCACTTTCATGATGCATTAGCATTTATTAATAAATATAATTTTGGCCAGCTGAAATTATAAACTAATAATACACAAGATAAAATAAAATGGAGAATTGATCAAAATAATAAACATTCAAAACAGTGACCATGCCTCACTTCTAAGAGAGTGTCAAATTAATTTATCATCATAGAAATTTGAGAAATAATTACTCTCTTTAAGAATTTAATTAATTGACACTTTGGTGCTAAGTGAGAAAGGACCTACACTCCAAAATCACTCCAAAATTCTGCATCAAACAACTTTAAAAAATTCCTCAGAACTAACTTAAGAGCAGTGAAGCAACTTAGCAACAAAGCAGAGCAGAAAACGTGTGTCTCATTGGAGTGGAAGGAGAAACCAGTGAAAAAACACCAATAGCAAGCCCCATACCAGGGGACCTGCAGAAAGTTCTGAGCCCCAGAGAAATCCACCAGTGAGGCCACACCCCCATGCAAAGCAGCAATATTGAAAGTAAGCCAGTAGTCCCAGCTAAGCAGCACATCAAACCTGGACCCCTAATGAAAACCAGAAGGGAACCCCCATTCCCATTGCTGACTAGCAACAAAATCTGAACCCTGGGGCAGACTGGTATTAAGACCCCACCCCCAAGACAGGCCAAAGGGAAATTCCCATTCCCGGTATAAGCCAGCAGTGAGGCCCCCTCCACAGTGTAAAGCACCAGCTAGGTCCCAAGCCTTGATATGAGAAGCTTGGGACAGTGAGCAGAGCTTGAAACATAAAAGTACAAAGTCACAAAATGTACTGAAAGAAAGGGCAAAAAACAAACAAAAAATAATGTGACTATAGATAGTCAATGATGGTGACAGGGAGGATCAAGGCATAAACTTAAAAGATGACAACTATCAAAATGTCTACAGGTGAAGGTTTAAAGAAAAATGTAATTTTGTCCCAGGCCCAAAAAGAACTCCTGGGAGAGCTTAAAAAGAATTTTTAAAAGTAAATAAGAGAAGCTGAAGAAAAATTGGGAAAAGAAATGACAGTAATGTAAAAGAACCATGAAAAAAGGAATCTGTAGCTTGGTAAAAGAAACAAACAAACAAAAAGTCAAAAAAAGATATATATATATGTATATATATACATATATACATACATACATATACATATATATATATATATATATATATATATATATATATATAAAACAATTTGCTGAAGAAAATAACTCCTCCAAAAAAAAATAGACTTGGCCAAATGGAAAAAAGAGGTACAAAGCTTAGTGAAAAAAGAATCCCTTAAAAATTAGAATTGAACAAGTAGAAGATAATAACTCTGTGTGACATCAAGATACAATGAAACATAATCAAAAGATTGGAAAAAAATAAAAGAAAATGTAAAATATTTCATTAGAAAAGGAAGCTGACCAAGAAGGTAGATTGAGGAGAGATAATTTAAGTTTTATTGGACTACCTGAATACCTGAGTAAAAAAAAAAAAGTAATCTGGATCATATTTCAAATAATTATTAAGATAACCTTACCTGATATTCTAGAACCAGGGGGCAAAATAGAAATTGAAAGAATCCATCAATCACTACCTGAAAGAGATATTAAAATGAATATCATAGCCATTAATATGACAGCCAAATTCCAGAGCTCCCAGGAAAGGACAAAGTGCTACAAGTAACCAGGAAGAAAGAATTCAAATGTCATGAAGCCACAATCAGGATTACACAAGATTTAGCAGCTTCTACATTAGAGAACCAGAGGACTTGGAATATGATATTACAGAAGGCAAAGGAGTTAGGATTACAACCAAGAATCAACTACCTAGCAAAAGTTAGTATAATCCCTCAGGGGAAAAATGGATATTTAATGAAATAGAAGACTTTCAAACATTTTTAATTAAAAGACCAGAGTTAAATAAAAAAAAGTTGAGCTTCAAAATCAAAAATTAGGAGAAACACAAAAAGGTAAACAAATCAAGAATGAGAAAACATAAGAGATACAATAAAGTTAACTTTTTATATTTCTACATGAAGAGATATAAACTTTATAACTATAAGAGCAATTAGAAGGAGTATAGATAGACAGAGGGTGCAAGTGTGAGATGACTATGATAGGGTAATATCCAAAAAAACTCCAATATGTAATATCCAAAACCAAAACCAAATTAAGAGGTTAGAAATAAGATTGCATTGGAGAACAGGGAAGGGAGAGATAAAAGGATGTAAATCATCTGACAAAAAAATAAGCATAAAAAGTTGTTACAGTGGAAGGGAAGATGGGTGTGGGTTTCCTTATCAGCAAAAGGAGAGGTCTGAACTAGATGATTTCCAAGATTTCATAGAGTTGAGTTGGGGTACTCCCAGGGTTGCAAAGACAGAATATATCAGAGTTGGGATTTGAATGAAGGTCTTCCTGATTCTAAGAGTAGAAAACTCTATTCTATGTCACTTTTCAAGAGAGACATAATACTGAATAATAGTTCAGGATGTGTATTGGCAAGGAATGAGATGTGGCTCAAATACTAGCCTTTCCACTAATTACCTGTGTAGCTTTGGAGAAGTCACAATCTCTTTGGGACTCAATTTCCTCATTGGTAAAATGAGGGAATTTAAGTAAATTATGTCTGTGGTCAGGAGTATGCTGGAGCCAGCTCAATCCAGCTCTCAAGAACTCAGTTAAATTTTCAATGTATTTACAACTAGGAAATTGACAAATGCTCTAAACCAGGGCTTGGTTTATTGTTTTGTTTGACTTGACTTAAGAAAGTGACGGGGAAAAAATAACATTAAGAATTTAAATGAACCTTATGTGTGTTAAGGCTATACTTTTCCCTGCCCTGGAATTTTTATAGTTAAAGATTTCCCAGCACATACCTGTCTGTGGTCCCTCCTAGTGATTTGTAATATATTGTTTTGTTTTCTGATGTTTTTAGATAGTTCCCCCTCCCCCAACCCTAGACAGTACGATTATGTGTGCATTTTTTCTGATCTTCTTGTATTTTATTTCCTCTTTTGAATTCTAGCTGTATTGAAAAGTTGAAACAACATTCACATATATTTAGTGTTAATAGCCAGGCTGTTCACTTCTTTCATATTAAGCTGGAATCCATTACTTCTCTAAGTTACTGTTCTACCTCCAAAAAACCTCAGTTGTTCACAATTCCCATACCTCCCATGATGTGCCATCTGGATAGTCACTTATTATACTACTCAACAACACACAGCTCTCAAAGTTGCAGAAAATAGAACTTTAATCATAAATTTACACCATACTCTCTTCTTTAGATGTGATGTTCCAACTTCAAGTTCCAAACTCCTCATCTTTCTAAAGTACATAATTTATAACAGCATTCTGTTACCATATCTGTCCCCATCCCCAGCCTAAAGAATTTAACTAAACATTAGTATTTTCAGGTATCTTTTTTATATATTATGAGACGAAACTGACAAAGAATCTAGTTCTTGTTTATTTTATTTTTAAGTAAAAAAAATATGCTTCTAGAATCATAGACTTAGAGCTGGAAGAAGTGTGTGCCTTAGAAGCACACACTTGCACTGGTGAAGGGAGTTTCCTCATTGATAAATACCATTCCAGTGAAATTCTAGGACCAATTTAAAAAAAAGTAATATTTCAAATTTTTAGCTTCAAATTATTGTTCTCCTTTTTCCTGAACTGTGATTTCGTTGGTGGATGGAACTCCCACTGAAAAACATGCCTAATACAAATAAGTACCTGTTCGGCATATTATCTGCCAAAGGGATCTATAAAGGTTCATTGATTTGCCCAGGTTAACAGTCTCTATATACTAGAGGTAGAAGAAACCAGCTTTCTTTGAATTACACCATACTACATCCTATAGTGAATAGGTTACCTCAGAATGAGCATCTTCATTCTCCCACCAAAATGCCATGTGCATTTTGAAGGAATTTACTCACCTATTGATTCGTGCAGCATACAGAAAAGAAAGCAGCAAAATATGAAATCACAATACTCGGGTTCAAGGTCTGGCTCTACAATGTACTAGCTGTGTGGACCTGAGTAATCATTGTACTTCTCTCTTGGTCTTATTTTCCTTATCTGTTAAATGAGGGGATTTGACTACATTATTTCAAAAACCCCTTCTGGCTCTAAATCAGTGATTCTATGAAGACCTTGAAATTTTTGTATAGAATCATGCAATTTCAACATTGTAAGGAAATGGAAAGAACATCTAATCCAAATGCTGACCCTCAATCTCCCCTTTCCACCCAAATCAGAAGCTAGGTAACAGGTAAACATTCTGCCTAGCATAGGTGAATGGCAAAAGGTGGACCCTAGATTGAAAGCATGATGGGAAGTGATGGTCTTTAGGACAAAGGGGAAGGGTGTGGATGTGGATGGGTGAGGGGGTTTCCTCCCTTTTCCTAGGGCAATGCAGTGACTTCTGGGTCTCTCTCTCCACACACCCACATGCAGGATTTTTTTAATGTGTTAATAGAGAATCTGAAAATACAAAGTGAGTTGGCAAAGCTCAGCTATCTAGTTATTAGATAGCGGATTTGTAACTACAACACAGGTTTCTTGATTACAACCCCACTGGCTATCCGAATGACAGCATGTTGACATAATCTCTGCTTCTTTCCCTGGGCTCAGTTTGTGCCACTTTTCTGCAATATTTTTTCTTGTCTGTTTCATCAATTCAAATTCTTCTGCATACTTCCCTTCACCTTTTTATTGTATCCCTAGTGTTTAGCACAGAACCTGGCACATAGTTAGCACTTAGTAAATGTTTGTGGACTGCTTAACTGCCTCACTTTAAGGTTTATATAAAATTGATTAAAAGCCAGTCATTACTGACTACTCTAGCCTGTAGTGTTTGCTGCCCATAGGACAAAGCAAGCCATAGAATCATAACCAGAATAGGGAGACAAGAACTTTGTCCCAAGGTTCTGACATGGAAAGTATCAGAGTATGCTTTCTCCCATCAGAGTATAAACATTCATGGAGAGTTCTTATGCATGAAGGTGGCTCAGACAGGGTCAGAGGAGGACCACAATTCAGGGATGATTTTTGAGTGGAGAGAAAGACACAGAAGTCAAGGAACCCCCCCCCCCCCCCCCCCCCCCCCCACACACATACACATACCTCTTCCCATTTGTCCTAAAGATCATCACTTCCCTTCATACTTTTATTCCAGGGTCCACCTTTTGCCATTCAACTATGCTGGGCAGAAAGTTTACCTGTTGCCTGGCTTCTGATACCACTACATGCAGGACACCTTGGATAAGTAGCAGAATCAGAGGCTATGGGAATGAATACCATCCTAGGGCTGTTCGAGGATCTCTGCTGCCACCCCCTTCCCAACCCTGTCAAATCCTTGAATTTGCTCCAATTTCAGAATATCCAGTCATTACTCTACTAAGCACTCTGAAGAAGTTTTAGTTTTTCTCAAAGATAGAAGTAGTAGCGGCAATACTGCTTGGGTTTGACCATATCAAGGCAGATATGTGAAACTCCGCTAATATCTATGATCTTTGCAATGCAAGGTCTGCTATGATATACTCCTTACATGGCCACTATTGGAGACAAGGCTAACATCACAACCCTTCTAGCGAAAGTTCTAAGTACTGTATAAGTGCTAGATATTTTATTATTGCTATTTTATTTATCCTATTTAATTATTGCTATTTTCTATCATTATTATTATTATTATCATTTAGATAATTCCTACTTCTGATCTCTTTTCCTTTTACCAATTCCTGTTAACTAAGCATTACACTGTAGTTGCTGGCATATCAAGAGTTGGTACTTTACTTGTATGCACTTAGAATGTACAATAATTATGAATCCTTCCCATTTTAAAACAATAAAGGCTAGCCAGGACTTTCTGATGAGTGCCTAGATAGAAGTGAGGCTCCCTGGGTCCAGCAGAAACAAGCAATTCAACAGTATCCTCCAAAAACACCTCCATATCTTGGATTCCCACTTACTGTCAAAACTTGTTCAGCTAACTTTTATCTCTTAAAATGACTGTCTCAGTTAGCGTGTCTTTCTTCTTTTCTGATCAATTTTATCAGGCATGAGTAACTAAGAGGCCAGTCCTGATTTTCAGAGAGCCATAGTTACCACAATAACAGTTCATCATCTATGGTTCCCAAGAGGACTTGAGAGGCATAATGTACTTTGTATACCATAAGGTCACTGTGTCTTTAATCAACATGTTCTGTTACCTTTTTTTAAACTTCTGTATAAAATTGGAAACTTTTTTTACTTTCCTGTTGGGCTGGATATGACAACTTGATGTCCAACTCCTTACCACTCTACATATGCATAAAGTGATTTTCCTGTGTCCTCAAGTCCTCAAGCATTTCCACACCACAACAGATGGGCTTTCCATTTTAAACTTCTTCAATAAATCAAATTCTGGTGCTAGTGAGGCATTCGAGTTGCTGTCTTGTCTTTTTGACATCTGATACTTGTCCCTTTTATAGCATATGAGTAGCATATGACAGTTAGCATTAGGTTTTTCAATTCAATTCAGTTCAACATATATCTCTAAAATGTCAACTATGTAGCATTTTGCTAATGGAGCAATGGGATACTATCCTATCTCATAATATCAGAAATAAAAAAGACAAAAATGAAACCATTCATATCCTCTAAGACAGTAGTCTTGGGGAACAATGTGTGTGTGTGGGGAAGAGGTAATGGCATCATCCCAGAGATGTGGCTTGACCTTAAGGGATTTGTGATCAACCAGTAAGGCAATGGAAAAATTAATCACATTCACTTTCACTGGAGTAATGAATTGTCTTCAATCAATACACTTTACCTATTATACTGTAATGTTTTTTACTTTACTCTCTCCCATTGCTATGTAAGCCCCCACCATACTACTTCCTTCTGAGTTTAGTCCTGGACCTTCTGGTCACTTATACCCATCCCAACACAGAAATAGTTACACAGATATAATAGTGGAAATCCATCCCCTTCCTTTATCCCTAAGCCCCTATATATCCACTGGGAGAAAAGATCAAAACAAAATAAAACAATAACATACTGAAAATAATGCACATTCAAAAATCTATATAGACTATGCTCTAGGAGGGTATGTTCCACAGGATTTCTAGATTATGTACTCCTCAATAACAACAGTATCTCCTGAGAATAACAGCAACTTCCTAAAACAGAAATTTGTTCAAGGGATAGCAATTATATTCATCTCAAAGCATGGCCCCAGACCTGTGATCATACCCTAGTGACATAGCAATGGTAGCCATGACTAAAAGAATATTCTTTCACTCTAATCATTTTCCCTTATTGGACAGTTTTGTTTTATGTGGTAGAAGCAATATTGTAACCTCTTATGTCATGCCAGTTAGAATAGTTTTGCATTAAATGGCATTGAGCTTTTCCTCAGGACTCAGCCAACTATGAACTCAGATTGTTGATGACATTTCCTCTTACTGAGTCCAAAGCAGACAGAAGGAACAGCTGGGAACTTTCAGATGCTTGCTTGGTCGGTCAAGATCAGATTCACTCATATGAAACAACTGTTCTTGTTGAAAATTCTTCTCCTTGTATTCCAATATCAACCCTAAACCACCAGAGAGACTAATCAGAGACAGGTCCAGCCCAGAACACCTTCCTTCCAAAGAAAAATCAGAACTTTCAAAACTTAATGTTATAATAAATATCATGTTTTATCATCATTTTCCACATATCCCTTCACCAAATCATAGCAGAGTAGCATCTTAGAAACAATCTAGTACAACTCCATAATATTAAACATTAGGCCTAAAGCAATTATATATAATTATCCCCTCCACATTATAGGGCTTAGAGGCAGGCATGGCGCCTCCATGATCTGGAAAATCCACATAAAATTTGTGGCCTTTTCTTTGTACAACAGAAGAAGTCTGGATTTTTTTCTTTTTCTTTTATCGTGTGTCTACAGTATCTTGTAAAATTTGGGTTAAGTATTTGGTCATAGGCTCTGTGTTGTGTGCTAGCCTTCACATGTTGTCTGCAGCTTCTGCAAAACTCCCCCCAAATTTCTATTAAATGTCTTTTGCTTACCTGCAATAAACTAAAACAGCAATGAGGAAGGTTGCAATGTGGAAGAGATAACTAAATTGTCCCAGGTCACACAGGTACTCCTCTGACACCCAAATCTAATGCTAATTCCACTTTACTGGCACATAGCAGGCATTACAGCAAAACTAATGCCTTTTCTCCATTTATCTGGAGAGAATAATAATCCCTGGCAAAAATGGCAGGAATAAGCAATCCACACTGACATTTGTAACATTATATGAAATAAAGTTCCCTGAATACAAAAACTAGGTCTGGAATGTCTTTTTTTGAAAAAACAAATGAAAATATCTTGCACTTAAGGATAATTTTCTATAAAGCTGAGTGTAATACAAAAGGAAAACAAATGGAACTTTAGGAGAACATTAGGGGAATTTTTAGGGCAGAGAGAGGTGGTTCCAGGGACAGTGCTGGACCTGGAGTCAGGAATACCTATCATGAGTTCAAATCCCCATTTAGACATTTACTACCTATGTGACCCTGGGCATGTCACTTAACTCTGTTTGCCTCAGTTTCTCATCTATAAAGTGAGCTGGAACAGGAAATGACAAACCACTCTTCTCTCTGCCAATAAAAGCCCAACATGGGGTCAACAAAGAGTTGAACATAACTGAACAAACGAGAATTTCTAGACAAAACTAGGATTGAGTAGAATTTTTAAAAATCCAAACAGAGTAGACAGAATTAATTTTAAGAAGGTAAATTAATCAAATAACTTAACATGTCTAGGTGTTAGTTTATCAGAAGTTGTTTCATTTGCAGCTCATAACCAGCCTGGGTGGTAAAACCTATGACTATCTCCATTTTACAGATAAGGAAACTGAGGCAAAGAAGCTAAGTGACTTGCCCGAGGTCACAGAGCTGATAACTATTTGAGGCAATATTGGAACTCAGGCTTTCCTAACTCCAGCTCCAGGCACTTTATTCACTGTACCACCTAACTCTCCCTGTACTATGTAACTTGTTTTATTCAGCTTACCATATGATGAAGAAGTTTTTTGATTTTAGAGTCATTCAAAAAGACCCGTCAACTTCATACTCTTCCTCTTTACTTCAGTAGTCCTAGGAGGAATAATGGAGAAAAGATTCTCAGTGACCAAGTGTAATGGTAATGTCATTTGAATTTGAAGATCCCTTTGTATTGGCAAAGGTAGCTGGTATTTAGCACTTAGCAATTCATCAAGCCTCTGTTGGGGAAACAGAAGGTATGAATTCCTGTCTCCTGTTGCTGATATAATAGGAAGGGGTTGGCTGAAACAGGAAGCAAATGCTGTGTGTATATAAGAAAACGCCCCAGAAAGGCACAGTCAGAATTTCTTGGCACCAGCATCTGGTGGCACAGTAGCTACAGAAGAGAGAATGGAGAACTGAGCTAGAATTTCCTGAGAATTGTGGTGGTGGAGCTTCTTCAGAACAGGGGGCCAGGAGCCAGGATCCCAGGAGACCAGGTGCTGGAGGATCCCAGGAGAAGATTGAGGAAGCAGAAGACAGGAAGCATGACTAGGATGCTGAGACTTTGTGGCTTGGTTGAGCCTTGACTTCCCAGGAGCAGAAATTGTGAAGGAATTGAGATGTACTGGACCCTGTGAACTTCAGTGTGGAGCAGGACCTGCCCAGAGAGCTGGACAAGGAACTGGGATCTGTCCGCCATTGAACCCAGGTAACAATCTAGTGAATCCAGGTAGAATTTGGGACCATCAAAGTGAATCCTGGGAATCTGAGAGCTGGCCCCAAGTCAAGATGAAAAAACCTCTGTGTGGTTACTGAGTAATGGTGAAATTGTAGTTTACTAGTGATCTGGGGGTAGAGAGTCTGTATTTCATATTGTACTTAGTGATTAATGATACTTAGTAACTGATTGCTGAATAAGTGACTGCTTGAGTTAACTTAAGTGTGCCCCATGAGTGGAAGACTTTGATTGTTCTTTGTTCTAAATATTGCGACCACTTTGGTGAAAAATATGTGGCCATTTAAATGATAAGCTGTTTGTGAATATAAGTTGCAATATTGTGAATGCTGTACCTTGATTTTCTGTAAATGTTTTGCTTTGATTTGTTATGGAATAAAAAGAGCGTTCACTATACTGTGTAATCAGAATCTTAAAAGCTGTTCACAGTAGCATTCTTCAGGAAAGTTTATGTGCATGGCATTACACCAGGGAAGAGAATAGATCCTATGACTGTTTTTTTTAGTTTAAAATGTTCAAAAGGGTCCTTGATATTTAGGTTACAAAGTTCACATCTATAGCTGGTGCAGGACTGATGTCATCAAGATATGATAGGAGTGGAGGTTCTCTCTACATTCTGGCTTTTCAGAGTCCAGATCTGAAAAAGGTATAGAATTGATACCTCAAGGAATAAGGAATAACCTTAGGGATTGACCATTGGGAACCAGTCCAGTATCAGTTGAGGTTAAAAGAGGTTGTCCAGAACTACAGAACAAATTTCTGATGTAGCATTTGAACTTAGGTCATCATAATGTGCAGTCCTCTACCGACTAAGTTACCTAGATGCCCTTTTTCTCCCTAAAAGAAGAACTTGCTTCTCTCCATCCCATTAGAAGAGTTAGCTTAACAGTAAAAAAAAATCCTACTCTGTGGACAAACTGCTTTCTCCTGAGTTGGAAGTACTGCATAAGTAGATGCTTTTTTAGGCCCATATCAATGCTTCAGGTCTAAACTATACTTATTTTCTCCTTCCCTTCTCTCAAAGGACCACATTGCCCAAAGGACCACTTCATTTAGTACCATGTGAACTTTGTACTTTCAAGTATTTATCAACATAGATAAATGTATAACTGACATATTATGAGAATTAATTCTTTATCTTTTATTTTATATTTGATTTTGCCATGTAATTGATTTTATTCTATAAACATATTCCGCAATACTCTCATAAAATATTATCTTGGCATTTCCTGCAAGGTTTGTCTGTTATACTTGAGAAGCTGAACTACATGACCTTGTCCCATTAAAAAAAAAAGATGGTCTTATCCAGGCATGGGGGAATTGTTCTATGATGTTTGGATTCAGTCGGGTGCTTCACTTGAAGACCTAGAAGGCCTCATGAGGCTGCATGTTCCCCAGCTCTAGTCTTGTCTAATCCCCTATTTGCCAGTAAATCTACATACATTGGTTCTTACCAGTAGCCCCAGTATGTAGCTGAGACTCATAAAATCCCAGGGGCTCCTTTCTGTTGTCTGTCCCTTGTTCCTGCCAACAATTCCAGGCCAGGTGATCGAGGGCATTGTACCTGAAATACAGGTCATGGCCTCTCCACTATCATCCACCCTCAGAACTCATTGAGATAAGAGACTTGTCCTGAAATTCAAGAATTTCTTGCCTGTCGAAGGGAGTTGCTCACTTCTTTCACTCCTATTCTCATTTGATCTTCTTACATTCCAGTGTGTCCTTGAACTTTTTAAACATATCCATCAGATCTAGCAGACTATATAGAGAAAGGTGTTGTACCATTCGACCTTAGAGTTCCTCATTTAACTTCTTCTTAAAGATTTATTTTAGCATTGTCTCCTTCTGGACCCAAATAGACTTTTTTTTTGCATGGTTTATTGACATATGCACACAATAGTATTGCTCTCTGACTAAAACATAGTATTGAAACTCTAGCATCATATTTTTGTGAGTATGACCAAACAATAAAATATACTGTGAATCCCCTTGCAAAGTGGTACATTTCTCTCTCCAGGGCATCATCCAAGGAAATGCAACCCCTTCCAATTTTCTAATATTGAATGATATCCTAATCTAATGTGCCAAGAAAAAAAGAAAAAAAGTGTAGGGTTGAGTAAGAAAATATAACTGAAAATCCTCAAACATGATCAATGCATATTCTTTGTTGTGGCAAATGTCTAGGGCAGCAATCACAGCCTCCTTTTGAAATAGTGACCACTTCTGGAGGAACTGTCAAAGAAACTAGTACAAGGAGTTCCTGCTAAGCAATGATTTTCTGAGTGAGGGTCTATACCTGCCAGAATAACTCCTCCAAGCTATGTATTACCCCTTTGAAAACACCCAATGTATCAGGAAAAGAGTCAGCCTTCTAGAATGAATCTGCTAATGTATCTGTCATTTGTCTAAGGACTGATGCTCAGTGTTCTTTCTCTAGGGAATATGTTCAATGTGCTCAATTCAGAAATCTAGCTCTGGACTGGATCTGAAACATAGTTTTATCAGAACTTCCTGCCACAATTGTCCTGCAGGGTATATGAAAATTTTGGGACTCTTCAAAATATATCACTAGAAGTACATGATAAGCCTTCATTCCATTTGTCTGTTCCTGGGAAACCCCTGACATGCATTCTGCACCTGATGTCACTCACCTTGGTGCCCTTCTGCCTTTACACCTTAAAGGGTACCATTCTCTATTGCACTGACAGCCTGTCAGCCTAGGATGCTGATAAATGGCTTAATGCTTCAGAAAGCAATGGTAGAACTTCTACAATCTAAACTACATTTTCTCAGTTAAAAATGATATGAACTTTCCTTTATTCTTCAGCAGACTTTTAGAATCTTTGAGGTGTTTATATGCACCCTAATTCTGATTTGTCCTTTGCACTCTTCTGACATCAGAACTTACATAAAATTAAACAGACAATGAGCGGAGAAGTATGGATGAAATAAAAATTGAGAACTGATCTCTTGAGAATAAATGTCTTTGCTTGCCTCGTGTAAAAAATACTGAATATTTCAAGTGATAAAATGAATGTCTATTGATCCCACCACTGGAATTCTAATAAGGAAGGTCAGAGATTTATTCAGCTTTCAGACTGAGCTATGCAAGCAGAAAGGGTGTCAAGCAGTGATAAAACATTATAATCATAGAGCACTTTGAATTTACAAAGACATGAAGTTTCCCACTGAAAACCCCAATTAACTGACCTTTTTATGGGAAGAATTCAATACCTCCCAGACTTGTTCCTTTAAACTAACTGGAGTGGAGCACTGACCTCTTGTTAAGGGTCAAAGTCCATGAGCAAGGAGGATGAGAGAAAACTGTTCTGAGATAAATCCAAGAAGGAAGTGAAAGAGAAATTGAATAGATAGGCTGGAGGAAGATGGAATATGAGAAGGTTCAAGGGAGGGAGGGAAGAGATAAAAAATAAAATTAGGGAAAATGTTAGTCTCTATAGAAAGAAGACAGCTGTGGCCAAGGAAAGTGTGGAAAAGAAAAAGAGAGAAAACATGTGCATTTTGCACTTTTCTATTTTAATTTCTTTCATTGGGATACAAATTATCACTTATTTGATATTTGTTTGTTTTCCAGAAGGAGACTAATTTGTGCCTCATAGATAGAACCCAAATCTACCTAATTTCTTTTATATAGTCTTTTTTTTTTAAAGCAATCGGGGTTAAGTAACTTGCTCAAAGTTACAAGGCCAGTTATTTCTGGGTGTGGTACTAAGTATCTGAGCCTGGATTTGATCCCCAGGTCATCCTGACACTGGAATCAATGCTCTTACTTGCTGAGCCACCTGGCCACTCCTAAGCAATTGGGGTTAAGTAACTTGCTTAAGGTTACACGGCCAGGTGTTTCTGGGTAGGTGCTAAGTGTTGGAGTCTGGATTTGATCCCCAGGTCGACCCGACACTGGAGCCAGTGCTCTTACTGGCTGTGCTACCTGGCCGCCCCTATATAGTCTTAAAACTAAAGAAAACTGTACTTTCAAATTAATCACCTTAAGGAGTTCTTATTTTTGAGTGGCTTAAGGACCTTTCCCCAAGTCCCCTAAAACCCTCGTTCTGTGATAAAGCCACTAATCTTCAAAACACCAAATGAATTTAGGAGTCAGGGAAGAGGATTTATATTCTCATCTCCTATGTGAGACTAAAAAAAATGCTCTAATAATATAGTACTATTCATGTAAACTCTAGTCACAACTTCCTACTGAGTTAACTTTTTAAATACTTGCCAAACAATATTTTCAAATAAATACTATAGATAAGGCAGGAACAAAGTCCAATAATATAAAAGCAGCTTTAATAATGCTTCAAAAGATATAAGTGAACCAGACCTGGATTTCTTGATTCAGAGCATGATATGAATAAAAAGGTCATGCTTAATTGTTCACCTGCCCTCATGACCCCGGATATATGAGAAGACATCTTTTTTAAAATTTAAAAATTTCACTTAATAACCATTTATATTAATTTGCCTCCATACTCTACTACCATCTACTTTGAGAAAACTGAAAAAAAATCATAGAAGACTCATACATACATATATACATGCACAATCTAGTAAAACGAATTCCCAGATTAATGATTTCCCAAAAATGTATGTCTTTTTATGAATTTTAATTTCATTACCACTCTGTCAGAAGCTTACTGTCATGTTTTTTATTCATTCTTCAGAACTTGTGATTTATCATTGTGTTGGTCAGAGTTTTAAAGTCTTCCAACACTGTTCTTTTTGTCTATAATATTTTCCTTGTATAGATTATTTTCTTAATTGTGCTCACTTCATACTTCATCAGTTCACAGTGGTATTCCCAGTTTCTTCTGAAATTGTACATTTCTTTTTATTTCTTAAGACACAAATATATTCTGATGCATTAACATACCATTATTTTGTTGGTCATACATTCCTTTAATTTCCAAATTTTGATAATCACAAAAAAGAACTAATATGTAAGTGTATGTAGAAACTTTGTACCTTTCTTTGATTTCTTTGCCATATGGGCCTAGCTCTGATATATCTGGGTCTGCATATCCATGCAGTTTGATACCTTTCTGGTCATAGCACCAAATTGCTTTCCAGAATGCTTAGACTAAGCATTGACAGCTTAAAGAACACACCAATGTACCATTTTTAAAAAATTTTCTAGACAACTGCTCTAAAAGTTTCATTTTTCCTTGTCATCCTTACCAGTCTCTCTCTGTCTTTCTCTCTCTCTCTCTGTCTCTGTCTCTGTGTGTGTGTATATATATATATATATATATATATATATATATATATATATATATACATATATATTTACACACACACATATATATGTGTGTGTATGCATATATATATATAATATGTATGTATATGAGCTGGAAGCTTAAATGTGCTTTATTTTTCATTTCTCTGATTATCCATGGTTTAAAGCATTTTCTTTTCAGTATGATAGTTTTTTTTCTTTTTAGAGGTCAGTTGGGGTTAAATGACTTGCCCAAAGTCACATGGCTAGTAAGTGTGTCAAGTGTCTGAGGTTAGATTTGAACTCAGGTCCTCCTGACTCCAGGGCTGGTGCTCTATTCACTGTGCCACCTAGCTGCCCCTTTTCTCTATGATTGTTAACAACTTTGGTTTCTTCATTTGAAAACTAGCTGAAGCTATTGGTAGAATGGTCCCTAGGTTTATAAATTTGAATCAGTTCCTTTTATATCTTTCATGTGAGACCTTTATTAGATAGGTCTTATCAATTCTATCTCTACAATATCTCTTATATTCATTCCCAACTTTGAAATCACAACTCTCATTCAGACTCGTATTACTTATATCCTATGCCTAGACTTTTGTAATAGCCTCCTGGTTGTGTTTTTAGCTTCTGATTTCTCCCCTTCCCCAATCTATTCCCCATATAACTACAAAAATAATCACTCCTGAAGCACAAGTCTGACCATGACATTTCTATGGCTCAAGGGATATTTCCAGTGACCTGTACTATGAATTGCATTTGTTTTTTCAGGCTGGCACTTAAAAGCTATAAAGTATAGTTCTAATCTATATATAGTTCCAGACTTACTCTACTTAGAATTCTAGTTATTTGACCATACACAGACTGGTCCTATGCACCTAGAATGAGTTCTCTCCTTTTTTTTTCTATTTCTTAGATCCCTGGCTTCCTATAAAACTCAATTTGGGTAACACCTCCTACAGGAAGCCTTTATTGATCCCTATCATCATTAATGTGCTTTCCCTCTTAAAATTATCATGTAGTATAATTGCCTATATAAACAAATATTTTTACTTCCCAACTAACAAAAGAATGCAAGCTATGTAAGAGCAGCAACCACTTTCATTTTGCCTAGACTGCTCCACTTAATAAAATGTTACTGTAGTCTAGGGGCTCTCAAAGACTATGGGCTAATCCCACAGGCTGATTCAACAAGGATCTCTGATTTATCCACACTGTGAAATTGATTCAAGGAGATCTTCAGATATAGATAAAGCCTAGATTGCTACAAGTGTTAGTAACAATACATTTCATGCACCTATACAACACGACAGGTGTAATGCCATGCATGAGCAGTTTTCCAGAAGAATGCTACTGTGAACAGCTTTTAAGGTTATGATTACACAGTATAGTGATCACTCTATTCCATAACAAATCAAGGCAAAATATTCACAAAAAATCAAGGTACAGCATTCACAATATTACAAATTAGCACAGATAATCATAACATAATATTCACAGCAGCTTATCATTAAAATGGCCACATAGTTTTCACCAAAGTGGTCACAATATTTGGAACAAAAAATAATCATCTCAAAGTACAATAGTCAAAGTCTTCCACTCATGGGGCACACTTAACTTGACTCAATCAGTCACTCATTCAGCAATCAATTACTAAGTATCATTAATCACTAAGGAAAATCATTAGAAAATACACAAACCTTCTACCCCTTGGTCACTAGTATACTACAATTTCATTATTACTCAGCACCCATGGAGAGGTCTTTTTCTTTGGTCTGGTTCTTAGATTCCTTGGATCCCCTTCCATGGTCCCAGATTCTACCTGGATTCACCAGACAGTCACCTGGATTCAATGGCAGACAGCTCCCAGTTCCTTGTCCAGCTCTCTAGGTAGGTCCTGCTCCACATTGAAGTTCACAGGGTCCAGTCCATCTCAAATCCTTCATAATTTCTGCTCCAGGGAATTAAAAGCTCCACCAAGCCACAAACAGACAAAGTCCCTGCATCCTTCTCATGTTTCCTTGGTCTTCTCCAGCTTGTTCAAAATATCAGAATCACCTAATCCATCCTGGGCAAGGGGGCTCCGGGGCTCCTGGGCTCCTGGGCTCCTGGGCTCCTGGGCTTCTGGGCTCCTGGGCTCATGGTCTCCTGGTCTCCTGGTCTCCTGGTCTCCTGTTCAGAAGAATTTCCACCACCACAAGTTATCGGGAAACTCTGGCTCAGTTCTCCATTCTCTCTCCAGCAGAACAGCTTCTGCCACCAGATTCTTGTCTGAAGAAATTCTGACCATCCCTCTCTGGGGCTTTTCTTATATACCAAGCATTAGCTTCCTGTTTCAGCCAACCCCTTCCTATTATGTCAGCAACAGGAGACAGGAGTTCATACCTTCTGTTTCCCCAACAGAGGCTTGATCAATTACTAAGTGTTAAGTACCTGCTTACTTGCCAATACAAAGGGGTCAAGTTACATTACCATCACAACCAGTTAATAAATACACAGATTCAACAACAGCTTTTACTTCAAACCTTAAATAGAAGCTGTAAATGACCCATAAAAACCCATAAACCTACAAATTGCTGCAGAAATTTCATAAAACACTCACTGCACTTCCTCTTGGACAAAATAAAGCTTGGAGAAGGAAACCCATTGATGTTCTGGTAAATCCTTTGCTTGGCCATGTTGTGATTTTAACTGTTACTGCTCCTATTATAATTTTTTTTTTTTATATCCCCATGCTTGGTCTTCTTTCTGGAAGAAGTATAGTACATCAGAAAACCCTAAAGATCAATAAAGAGTTGACTATATCCTTTAGCAATGAAGCAACAGATATGCCCACACTATTTGGAGAGAAGTGATCTTCAGACATACCAGGATTCATTGCCCTCTATGTTCATCAAGTTGATTGGATGCTCATCAAAATGATCAGGGAAGTCTCTTGATTAATTTCCCCTTAAAAAGTGCTTGAGAAAGGTTCATCAAATAAAGGTATGAATTAATGAATGTGAAGATAACTAAATGGAATTGTCATTAATCTTCTCATATCTTCCATCACAGAAATAGGAGAAAGTTTGCTAACAAGTTCAAATCTACAAAATAATGTGTTAGTGATAATGCAAATTTTCTCTAATCCCAATTGCAAATTTTCTGTCATCTTTCCCAGGTCAGAGCATATGCACAACAAATTCTTGAACATGTTTCTAATTACAATTATGTTTCTTTTTTCTATAGTATAAATACTGTCATTAAACAATATAGGCTGCAAATTTAAGATGAAGGGAGTTTCCAAAGTAGAATTTTTTTTTAATATCCCTTCAGACATACTGTATTGTCACCAAGGAATCCAATTCATCAAACTACTGTTGTGTCTAAATTATTCAAGAGAGTATGCTAAGCATCAGAGACACACATATACATATATGCAAATATACATGTACATATATATATAAATACATTTTAAGAAGGAATTAAATATGACAATAGTATTTTCTTTCCCTTCTTTCCAGCCATTTTTATTAAATATCACCATGATTTCAACATGGAAAAAAAACAAACATCTAATTGCTTTATGAGAAGAGATGTTATTCTAGCTCCTCCCCTTCTAGCAATAGAACTGTCTAAAAGACTTGGTCAATTGGGACACACACCATATCAGCCTGGGAAGTGTCCAATGATGTGGGAGAAACCAGTCCTTGTGCTAATCTTAGTATTGGTGCAGACAGTGCACAGCTCTCAATGGACAACTAAATCCAAAATTTTTTGAACTAAAGAACCCTCTATAATTATTATTTGGTTCCTTGAGGGAGTTGGAAAGATCTATCCATGGACCTATATGAAACTATTATAAGTATCTGCACGATGTCATTGTCACTGTTTGTTTAGACTATTTTATTATCATTTAATAAGAATAAAGTAAACCTTTTAAAGTTAGATAATATCCAAATATTTTAGGTTGGATAACATCTGGATAAATAGCAGGTGCATAAATTCTTTCTAAAGTTGTCATCTATGTATGGTGAAGGAAGTTCAACACTGAAGTGATTTATGGTAATATGCTGGGGACTATAAACCTGAAAGTGAGTAGATACTCACATTCCTCCCCTGTTTATTGGTCCCCTATTTACATGTGCTTTCTTGAGGACTTCATTGACTTTAGATTAATATGACCAAATCAGAAGACCTTAAATCAAAAAATTCCCCAATTCCTGACAAACTATATGGTGCATCTTTATTTAAAATTTAATCACATACACACATGCACACACATACACATACATTATACATACACTTTAGCTGTGAACTCTTTGAAGTAATCTAAATGTGCCTTTGATTTTTTTTAAAGATCAGGTTGATATAAAATAGTTGAAATAAAACAATGTGAGCCATTTGTAACATTCTACATATGGAATTCAGTGAAGCAAAAAACCCCAAAATTTGATCATTAAACAAAGTTGAAGTTGTGAAGTACCTATTATTCATGCTAATATCTACTATTTTATTTATTTCCTTTCCTCCCACAAAATGTATACTTGATAGTAATAATATTTCTACTACTACTACAACTACTACTACTTCTACTACTAATATTACTACTACTACTAGTAGTACTGCTACTACTACCACTACTACTACTACTTATGGGGTACAGTCCCTGGGAACTCCCTTGAAAAATCTTTGAATTTTCCCACTGGATCTGATGTTTGCCTAAGGCAATAAGCCTTCCATTATCACTATGATAGTATCTGTTACCCTTAACCTAGCCTAGCCCTCCATTGTCTGTTATCTCTAGTAGCCTTCAGCTACCTCACATCCTGGACCCTATCAAAATATCTGTTACCATTGTCTTACCTCAAGCTATTTCCCACCTTTGATTCCATCACAATTTCATTCTCTTTGTTCATGGAGTCTGGCTTCAGTCCCATCAAGAGCCTCCTTAGACTCCTCCTCAAGACCCTCCCCAAACCCTCTTCTAGACCACCCCTAGATCCCTCTCACAAACTTTCTGTATATAAGATCCATCTTGCCTCTATGAAGAGGCTGAGATTCAATCTGACTCAGACTCAGTTTGTGTCAGATTTTTCTGACCTGCTTTCAATACAAGCATCACAAATGTTTATGCTCCTTAAATCCAGTGAGAATATCAGTCAATTAGAGGAACTTACTTTAAAAATTCAGAAATCTGTCTGTTTCATCAAATTACATAAACTTGTAATGCCATTGAGCCAAAGATCTTGATTCAAAATCCAACTGATAATTCAGTGAAATATTGCACCAAAAAGCCCATAAGAGCTAGTTTCAATTAAAGACGTGTAAAAAGTATTTCTGAAAATACTAAAATAAACTAAGAGATCATTCAGAGTAGAATTTGTCATTCTATTCAAGATCCTACAGTAAAAAGTTGCTAAGATTTGGCCATTGCTTAGAAATCATCAAGTGGAAAATATAGCTTATCAAGTTTTTTGTTTGTATTAGATTGTTTTGTTTTAATAGTCTCTCCAGTAGAAGCCAGAAATATTGTTAGAGTAAAATGGAGAAAACCCATTCAATATGCTGTTCTTTCTTCAGTTTAGAAAAGCACAAAAGATATCATGAGTGATGTCTTGACTTGTTCATGAATTGGATTTAGGCAATTGGAAGTAAGGTAGTGTTGTACAAAGTTGTCAGGCTCACTCTCTCTTCCTGAGTCATTGAAGTCCAATGAGGACAAAAGTCAGGATGACTGATGATGTACTGGTGATTCAGGATGCAGTGGATGCCACCTTCATATTTCTCATGTTTGACTAAACTCTAAGGGGTCTGCAGTACCTGCTTCAGCTACTTTTATGGCCATTTGAACAAATTGTTCTCATCTGTCCATTCCACCAGGGAAAATTTTCACATACTTGGAGAAGGTATTCCCTTAACTCAATGAATTGTGTGAGGCCTAGTGGTTGCGTTCAACCTAGTTTAACTGATTGGCCAAGATGTTTGTTTTTTGTTTGATTATTTGTTTTTAATTGGGGTATGATCACTACACATACTGTATCTTCTTGGAGCCACAGGTGAGAGTTGGGTAACAGATGAACACCAAAAATGGATGAGCAACCCTGAAAAGAGTTCAGCAAGCCCTCATACAAGAGGTGCTAATCATCTCTGAACCCTCCATATACCACTCATTCAATATAATTGAGAAAACAATCTCTTATGTCTTTAAATAACTCTTTAAACCACAATAGATACACATTTCTATAGAATAACTTATATTGATGATCTTTGACTTTTGATCATACTATCAGATTCTGTGATTCTATGGAATGATTTTTGGAGAATTAAATTTCAAAATGAGTAGACTATGATCATATTAGATTTTATCATTGCTTAACATTTGAGAGATAGTCTTTTCTTTGTTGTATTCCTGTACTCTGAGGATTTCTGTGTATCTCTACTACATCGTTATATGTAAATGCAAAGAAGGTCAAAATCGTAGAGGTGATACCAACTTTTGGTGTTTTCATCAAGGGCAGTATTTGCATAAATACACATAAGAATCTCTATCCATGTTTGCATGATCAAAAGCATGGCAGATTAAACACTTGAATAGCTCTTTGAAAAAAAAAGTACAAGTTGTTTATAATTCCTTTAGGGTTTTGTAAAAAAGTTCTATTCAAAAATGTTTTTCAGATATTCAAAAATCCTAAAGCATTTAGGATACTAGTAAAATATTCACGTGGTAACAAGAGGCCTAAACCTAAAAGTATTTTTCTTATAACCTTAATTTAGTAATTGGACTTTAGGTAAACACCAAAAGGCTTGCTTTGTAAAAAATAAAAAGATATAAACAACAAACATTATAACATAGGCTATTTTTCACAGTAGCATTACAAAATAACAGCTACCCTATCACAGTACAAATTTAATTGAGCAAATAATTTTGCATTATTTGTAGTTGGAGTATTGGTCATTCTGATTAATTAAATATTCTTGTCTATAAATAGATCTTCAACTTTTTAAAATAATTAGCTCATTTAAAATGTTGCCTTTACCACTAAAATCATCTGGGATATTATTTATTTCTCTGATGATACAAAAATGCCCCACAAAATTATATATCTGTGTATGTGTGTGTGCGCATGTGTGTATGGTTAGCTTTAAGGTATTATTTCTCTGAAAAAATATGAAACGTAAATCAATCCTTCATAGAATGTTATATGACAAATTTCATGCATGTATATATAGCTCCATGAGGATATATATGTGAATTAGATAGAAAGACAGATAGATTGACAGGCAAATGATAGCAAGTATCTCCACTTTTTGTGCAGTGATTAGAAAATTTTCATCTTTTTTATAGATGACAGAATTTTTTTCAATCCTGGTATTGTTGTTAACTAGCTAGATGACATCTGACAAATTTCTAAAACAGTTTGGCCTCATTCCTCTATCTTTAAAGCAGTAAGCTTAAAAAACAATGGGGTAGATATGATCACAAAGTACCTTTAAAGATATATAAGGATAGATTTCACCTTCCCAAGAGACGGACACATGGATATCAAGTATTGATTAAGTGTTGTGCCTCATGGAATGATCCACGGTTGAACCAGAACTGGAGATCTAGGGACAACTGAAAGGACTTCTGCCAACCAAAGGTGTTATTGCCAAAAATGCGAGAACAGATATAGTGAAAAATGGAATAGTTATATACTAGTCTAGTAATGAAGAAAAATAATATCTTTTTATTCATAATAGAATTAGAACAAATGCCTGAATAAACTGAACCTTTCTTGGATACTAAAAGTAATAGTTAAGAATGTGCATTTTAAACCTTGGTGCTATCTGATTGTTGCGGGCGTCTGCCTTCACAACAGATCTAGACGACTAGCCCCAC